>NW_026936990.1:0-77270 GCF_032062105.1 Saccostrea cuccullata
ATCAAACTAGAACTGTAGAAGGAGTAGCGTTTTTAAGGAATTTCACAGAAAATTCTATTTTTAGTAACCATGGTAACACCGTTCATCGAAATCAGAAACCGATGCACTATTCTATGCATCTTAGGGTAGTCTACTTGTGTGCCAAGTTATACTGAAATCAGACCAAAACTGTAGAAGGAGTAGCGTTTTTAAAGAATTTCACGGAAAATTCTATTTTTAGTAACCATGGCAACATCGTTCATCGAAATTAAAAACCGATGCACTATTCTATGTATCTTAGTGTTGTCTACTTGTGTGCCAAGTTATATTGAAATCAGACCAAAACTGTGGAAGGAGTAGCGTTTTAAAGGAATTTCACAGAAAATTCTATTTTTAGTAACCATGGCAACACCGTTCATCGAAATTAAAAACCCATGCACTATTCTATGTATCTTAGTGTAGTCTACTTGTGTGCCAAGTTATATTGAAATCAGACCAAAATTGTAGGAGGAGTAGCGTTTTAAAGGAATTTCACAGAAAATTCTATTTTTAGTAACCATGGCAACACCGTTCATCGAAATCAAAAACCGATGCACTATTTTATGTATCTTAGTGTAGTCTACTAGTGGGCCAAGTTATATTGAAATCAGACCAAAACTGTGGAAGGAGTAGCGTTTTAAAGGAATTTCACAGAAAATTCTATTTTTAGTAACCATGGCAACACCGTTCATCGAAATCAAAAACCGATGCACTTTTCTATGTATCTTAGTGTAGTCTACTTGTGTGCCAAGTTATATTGAAATCAGACCAAAACTGTGGAAGGAGTAGCGTTTTAAAGGAATTTCACAGAAAATTCTATTTTTAGTAACCATGGCAACACCGTTCATCGAAATTAAAAACCCATGCACTATTCTATGTATCTTAGTGTAGTCTACTTGTGTGCCAAGTTATATTGAAATCAGACTAAAATTGTAGGAGGAGTAGCGTTTTGAAAAATTGTTTACAGACAGACGGACAGACAGACGGACAGACAGACAGACAGACAGACAGACGGACGGACGCCGGACGCATTACTATCGCATAAGCTCTTCTGGTCTCTGACCAGTAGAGCTAAAAATATCTTAAATGGTTCCTTTAAATTTAACCAAAATGCAAATTAAAGAGAATGGTGGTCAATGTCAAAAGAAAGTTAAAGGTTAAAAGTTTTTATGCATTTGAATAGCTCTCATTAATATGTATCAGCATCTTATGTTTGATAAAAATATGTTGAATTGTTTAAATTTAAAACTGAGTTAAACACTAATTTAAGAAAAGAGAGGTCAAGGTTAAAGTAAAACTTAGGGTATAAAAATGTTGATGTAGTTGTGAAGCTTACATCAGCATGTATCAACATATGAAGTTTGATTAAAATGTTATTAATGTTTTTTTAAACTTGGTTGAACACAAATTTTAAACAAGAGGCCCAAGTGCCACATCGCTCACCTGAGAAAATCGGAATGAGATCAGAACTGAAAAGTATACAGAAACTTGAATCCCCCATTGTGGCCCCACCCTATCCCTGGGGGTTATGATTTGAACAAACTACAATCTACACTACCTGAGGATGATTTCATATACATATAAATATCACTAATCATGGCTTTGAAGTACTTGAGAAGAAGATTTTAAGATTTTCCTATATATTCCTATGAAAAAATCTGATCGGTCATTGTGGCCCCACCTTAGCCCTGGGGGTCATGTTTTGAACAAACTTGAATCTACACTACCTGAAGATGATTCCACTTGAGTTTCAACTAGCTTTCCTGGCCCAGTGGTTCTTGAGAAGAAGATTTTGAAAGATTTTTCCTATATATTCCTATGAAAAAATTTGATTGGCCATTATGGCCCCACCCTACACCTGTGGGTCATGATTTGAACAAACTTGAATCTAGACTACCTGAGGATGCTTCCACATGAGTTTCATCTTTACTGGCCGAGTGGTTCTTGAGAAGAAGATTTTTTAAAAATGCCATTAATTTTTCACTACTTCATAATCATCTCCCCTTGGAAGTAGTCGTGGCCCTTCATTTGATCAAACTTGAATCACGTTCATCTAAGGATACTTTGTGCCAAGTTTGGTTGAAATTGGCCCAGTGATTCTTGAGAAGAAGATGAAAATGTGAAAAGTTAACGACAACAACGACGACAACGACAGACAACAGACAAATTTTGATCAGAAAAGCTCACTTGAGCCTTTGGCTCAGGTGAGCTAACAAATGAGGTCAAGGTAATAGGAAATATCAAAGTTAAAAAAATTTACTCATATGTATGTGTCAGCATATGAAGTTTGATAAAAAATATCTTGAATTGTTTATTCAAAACTGAGCTAAACACTTTATATATTTATTTATCTATACTTTTATTTATACAAGGGGCCCAGGGGCTCACCTGAGCACAACGGCTAGGAAAAAGCACACATCAGATCAGAACTGATAGTTTACTGAGGGGGGGGGGGGTGCTTGAATTTTAATATACTATTTGAAAATGCCTTCATATCAATACAGCATATGACTTTGCTGTTCTTGATAAAAAGATTTCTTCATAATAATTTGAATTTGATTTCCCATTGTTTCCCTCCATACCCCAAAGGGCATGAGGATGCTTACATGCCAATATGACTAAACATAGCTTTCTGTTCATGGAATTTTTCCCTCTCTTTTTCTATGTAAAACTTTGATCCACCATTGTGGCCCCATCCTACCCTTGGGGGTTGTGATTTGAACAAATTTTATCCTACACTACCTGAGAATGCTTCCATATAAATACTGGTATCACTAATAATGGCTTTGTATTCTTGAGAAGAAGATTTTTAAAATATTTTTAAATGTAAAACTTGGGTCCCCCAATGTAGCCCCACCTTATATCGGGGGTTATGATTTGAACAAACTATAATCTACACTACCTTTATATTTTATATGAATATCACTAATCATGGCTTTGAAGAACTTGAGAAGACGATTTTAAAAGATTTCCCTATATATTCCTATATAAAACTTTGATCAGCCATTTTGGCATCGCCCTAATGGCTGGGGATCATGATTTGAACAAACTTGAATCTACTCTAAATGCGGATGATTTCACATGAGTTTCATCTTTCCTGTCTCAATTGTTCTTGAGAAGAAGATTTTTAAAGATTATACCTATAATTCCCATGTAAAATTTTGATGAGTCATTGTGGCCCCACCCTATCCCCTGGGGTCATGATTTGAACAAACTTGAATCTACACTACCTGAGGATAATTTCACACAAGTTTCATCTTTCCTGTCTCAATGGTTCATAAGAAGATTTTCAAAGATTTTTCCTATATACTCCTATGTAAAACTTTGATCAGCCATTTTGGCCCCATCCTACCCCTGGGGGTCATGATTTGAACAATCTTGATTCTACACTACCTGAGGATGATTCCACATGAGTTTCATCTTTCCTGGCTCAGTAGTTCTTGAGAAGAAGATTTTTTAAAAATGCCATTCATTTTTCTCTAATTCATAATTATCTCCCCTTGGAAAAAGGCATGGCCCTTCATTTGAACAAACTTGAATCCCCTTTACCCAAGGATACTTTGTAGCAAGTTAAGTTGAAATTGGCCCAGTGGTTCTTGAGAAGAAGATGAAAATGTGAAAAGTTTACGACAACTACGTCTACTACGACAACAACGACAGACAACGGACAAATTTTGATCAGAAAGGCTCACTTGAGCCTTCGGCTCAGGTGAGCTAAAAAGGTGATGTCGAGTTCAAAGAAAATGTCAAGATCAAAAGATGTTGATACAGTTGAAAAGGTTACATCAGTATCTAGGATCAACATATGAAAATTAATCACATTACAGTAAAACTCATTTGGTACGAACACGGATAAGATCAACACAGATATAGGGAAGTTTTTCTGGGTCCCCTGCAAAATTCTTAACAAATCTTCATAAAATTTTACGGTTAAAACGAACTCTGATATAACAAATTTATGGATATAGGGAACTGATTTTGAGTCCCGCTGAGGTTAAATATTAAGGAAATTAACATCTTTTATAATGAATTTTCAGAGATCTCAAAATTTGTTAAATTGAACTGACTTTATTTTATTTTTGCATTTGTATATAAAATTCAATTCATAATAAATCACAAGTTATTAAAGATATGTTTTGTAATATTTGCTCCCGTAACATATTTGGTAGTAGCACATTACAGAAAACATGCATACTGTGAATTCGCTATTATATCTGGTTTTACAAATTTGTTATATGGATCGATATAACGAATTACGGATATAGCGAATTAATTTCACAGGTCCCCAGGACTTCACTATAACCGAGTTTTACTGCATCTCAAATAGAATCTTAAACTGAGCTAATTATTAACACTTGTTTAAGACAAGAGGCCCATGGGCCTTATAGGTCACCTGAGTATCATGCAACAACTTTCTAACAAATTAAATTTGATTCATGTTTTAAACCACAGGCCATGGAATTCTGACACAATTTATAAAGAGGCACCATTTAAATTTTATTTCATAATGTTTTTGATTAATACCAAAGTGCAGATTTCAAAGTATTAAATAATTTTCGGACTATGTACCCCCTCCCCCCCAACCCTGCACCTCTGTCCCAGGGGCCAGTAAAATAACCGTTTTTGGAAGAAGCAGCTTTCTTCATCATAAATATATACTAAGATCATTGGCATAATACCCAAGAAAAAAGGAAAACATTTTCAAAGAATTCATGCATTTTCACTAAATAAACATAAGAGCCCCACCCTAACACAAGAAGTCCTGACCCAGGGGCTCTGAAATTCACATCTCAAGAGGCATCCTTCCTTCTCATAACTATGTACATATTTCATTGGTTAAATATCCAGGTGTAGAAAAAAAGATTTCTTAAGAATTTATGCATTTTCACTATATAATCAATAAAGGCCCACCCTAACACCAGAACCCCTAACCCAGGGGTCATGAAATTCAAAAATTTGGAAGACACAGCCTTATTCAACATAACTATGTATTTGGTAAATTTATTTATTATCCAGGAGCAAAGAAGAAGATTTTCAAAGAAAGAAATAATTTTACTATATAATCTATTATAGCCCCACCCTACCACTAGAACCCCTGACCCAGGGGCCATGAAATTCACAATTTTGGAAGAGGCAGTCTTATTCAACATAGCTATGCACTTGGTTAGTTTATTTAATCCCCACGAACAGAGAAGAAGAATTTCAAAGATTTTTTGCATTTTCACTATATAATCTATATAGCCCCGCCCTGCCACTAGAACCCCTGACCCTAGGGCCATTATATTCAAAATTTTAGAAGAAACATTCTTATTCAATATAGCTATGCACTTAGTTAGTTTATTTAATCCCCACGAACAGAGAAGAAGAATTTCAAAGAATTTTTGCATTTTCACTATATAATCTATATAGCCCCGTCCTGCCACTAGAACCCCTGACCCTAGGGCCATTATATTCAAAATTTTAGAAGAGGCATTCTTATTCAATATAGCTATGCACTTAGTTAGTTTATTTAATGCCCACAAACAGAAAAGAAGACATTTAAAGAATTTTTTGCATTTTCACTTTATAATCTATATAGCCCCACCCTAGCACAAAAACCCCTTGCCCTGGGGCCATGAAATTCACAATTTTGGAAGAGGCAGTCATTTCCAACTCAACTATGCACTTGGTTAGTTTATTTAATGCCCACACACAGAAAAAAAGACATTCAAAGAATTTTTGCATTTTCACTATATAACCTATTTAGCCCCTCCCTAGTACTAGAACCCCTGACCCTGGGGCCATGAATTTCACAATTTTGGTAGAGGACTCAATGCTGATTACAATCATACTAACAGTTTGACTGCTTGATGTCCAGGAGTAAAGAAGAAGATTTTTAAAGATTGCACTAATTTTAGTGGTTTTTCCCAGGGGGGAGGGACCATGAAATTCACAATTTTTGTTCCCCTTCACCCATAGATGCTCTATACCAAATTTGGTTAAAATTGGTTCAGCGGTTTCAGAGAAGAAGCTGAAAATGTTCAAATGTTAATGCACGACGCATGACGGACGACAACGAAAAAAATCGGAGAGCAATAGGTCACCTGAGTTTACTCAGGTGACCTCAAAAGTGACGTCAAAGGAAAGATCATGGTCAACAAATTTTGATGCAGTTGCACAGCTCTCATCAATAATTATCAGCATTTGAAGTTTGATAAAAATATCTTGAATAGTTTCTTTGAAACTTAGCTTTGGACTAAGCTAAATGTAAATGCAAAGTATGATGGAAGGACGGAAGACGGACATGACAAACACTATATGCTCCAGCCATATTCACGGCAGGGCATAAAAATCCTTCACTGCTCATAGGCAAAAGTGCTAATTAAGTGCAAGTCTAAAATTTGTAGCCATCTATTGGCAATCATTATAAGATTCCAAAACATACACCTTCATTTTTTATGGCACTGAAATTTATCAAAAATCTACATTAAAATTCTAGTCACAACTGTTCACTGTGGCCGTTTGATGTAAGAGAATCATTTCACGATTATTATATTACGTACTTGATGAAAATACTGAATTTAGAAAACTAATAGAAATATCTTGAAAAACTTCTTTTATTAACAATAAAAGGTACTAACAAGAGGCCCATGGGTCACATCGCTCACCTGAGCACATTGGCTAGAAAAAGAAGCAATCAATTCAGAAATGAAAAGTTATGTGGAGGAAAGGGGGGGTGAATTTTTATCCACCTGATGAAGCTACGAAATCAATATATCAAATGACTTTGCTGTTCTTGAACAGAATATTTTTTCTTTTTATTGATTTGCAAAAATTTGACCCCACCTTGTGAACCAGCCCTACACCCCCCCCCCCCCCCCATGTATTCACATTT
Organism: Saccostrea cuccullata; assembly: GCF_032062105.1. NCBI lineage: Eukaryota > Metazoa > Mollusca > Bivalvia > Ostreida > Ostreidae > Saccostrea > Saccostrea cuccullata. The sequence goes on from NW_026936990.1 coordinate 6,893, forward strand.
TAAACTTTGATCACTCAATGTGGAGTTTTAAAGATTTTTCCTATATATTTCTATGCAAAATTTTAATCACCCATTGTGGCCCAAATCTGCTCTCGGAGGTCATGAATTGAACAAACTAAGATGAATCTACCTTACGTTATGATGCTTCCAATCTATATTTAGTTTCATTGTCTGGACCATTGGTTCTTGAAGAGAAGATTTTTAAATGATGCCGTTATTTTTACAATAATTCCTAATTATCTCCCCTCAAAAGAGAATGTGGGCTCTTCATTTGATCGAACTTGAATCCCCTTTACCCAAGGATACTGATTGTGGAAAGTTTGGTTGAAATTGGCCTAGTGGTTCTTGAGAAGAAGTCGAAAGTTTACAGACAGACGGACAGACAGATGGCGGACAAAATGTGATCAAAAGCTCACTTGAGCCTTCAGGTCAGCTGAGCTAAAAATAAAAGACATTTAAATCAAATGTGAAACATAAATAGTAAACAAATAAAATTAATTAATGTCATTAAAATAAATTTTCAAAAAGTTTCATCGTACCACTACCAAATTCAAACTTGACCAGTATTTTTCTTCATGCCAATTATTCTTTAATTCTCAACTTATATTAAAGCCAATTTCAAAACTTTTTAAGAACATGAACTTTTAGAGCAAAATAAATCCAAAAATTGCACCTTATTCTTGCCTGCACATACAATATTAACATACATACATCCCTACAAAAGTCTGAGAGTTGAAAATGAAAAGTTATTTTTTAAGTTCAAGAAGGATAACTCTGTCAAACATAGGTAATCAGAGATTACAGAGCTCACCTCAACGAATGTTGTCTTTAAGTAAGGCAAAGTCACACAACTAACCAACAAAAAGTGTACATTCCAAATATGAAAATATTTAAGCAATTTTGATCTGATACTTTGCAATAGACCTACATAAAAAATTTAAATTAGTTCTTCTTCATGAAAATGTAATCAAAATCCAGCATCTGAAGCAAATTTGAGAGTTTTCATCTCTTGATGCAACATTTGTGCAAGTTTGGTTTATACAATGTTATATAAGCCTTATAGTTTTTTGGTAATAGACCTGCACCCATAACTTTTACCTGGTCTATTATCTGAAAAATGTATGTCGAATTCAGCATCCGAAGCAAGTCCATTAGTGTGCATCCAAAGATGTATCGTCCATGCAAATTTGCTCATTATAGGGCTCATAGTTAATTGGAAATGAAACATGCATCAAAAACTAACATTTTCACTCATCCACAAAAAGTAGGTCAGATTCAGCATCCGAAGCAAGCCTGGTAGTATGCATCCTTAGATGTATCATCCATGCAAGATTGGTCATTAAAGAACTCATAGTTACTTGGAAATGAAACCTGCACCAACAACTTTTACCTGTTCACTCAACCAGAAAATGTAGGTCAGATTCAGCATCCGAGCAAGCCCGGAAGTGTGCATCCTTAGATGTATGATCCATGCAAGTTTGGTCAACATAGGGCGTAAAGTTACTTGCAAATGAAACCTGCACCAACAACTTTTACCTGTTCACTCAACCGGAAAATGTAGGTCAGATTCAGCATCCGAAGCATGCACGGTAGTATGCATCCTTAGAAGTATCATCCATGCAAGTTTGGTCAACCTTATAGGCTTATAGTTACTTGGAAATGAAACTTGCATAAAAAATTTTAACCTGTTCACTCAACCGGAAAATGTAGGTCAGATTCAGATTCCGAAGCAAACTCTATAGTATGCATCCTTAGATGTATCATCCATGCAAGTTTGGTCAACATAGGGCTTAAAGTTACTTGCAAATGAAACCTGCACCAAAACCTTTAACCTGTTCACTCAACCGGAAAATGTAGGTCAGATTCAGCATCCCAAGCAAGCCCTGTAGTATGCATCTTTAGATGTATCATCCATGCAAGTTAGGTCAACATAGGGCTTATAGTTACTTGGAAATGAAACTTGCACCAAAAACTTTAACCTGTTCACTCAACCGGAAAATGTAGGTCAGAATCAGCATCCGAAGCAAGCCCGGTAGTATGCATCCTTAGATGTATCATCCATGCAAGTTTGGTCAACATAGGGCTTATAGTTACTTGGAAATGAAACCTACACCAAAAACTGCACCAAAAATGTTAACCTGCTCCAAAACATTAACCTGGTCATTCCTTTGCTGAAATTGCAGCATCTGAAACTTTGACTGGTACAATGAAACACACTAGAACCATCTTCCATGCATGTCTAATCAATATAGGACATAGAAGTACTTAAAAAGAAAACTGCTCCAAAAAACTTAACCTTAACCCGGGACGCCGACGCCGAGGGTATTACATAAGCTCCCCCAACTTCGTTGAGGTGAGCTAAAAATCAGTTGAACTTGACCTGAATGTTCTGGTAAAATACCACCCTATCAATACATGTACATCCTTTAAAACTTTAAAGAGTGGATACTGAAATTTTATTCTTAAATTTATTTAGTTCAAGAGGAATAACTCTGTCAAAATCATATCAGATCATAACCAAATTCAAACTTGACTACATGTATATACGTCACATTCCTGTGACGTATCCATATAAATTTTGAGATCATTGAATGTGTGTAACTGTTGCTGTCTGTTAATTAAGATAATTTAAGGAATGGAAAGTCAATGAGGACAGAATGATGGAATCAAGTAACAGGGTAACATTATATATATATGCCCCCGCCCATTTTATGGCAGGGGATAAAAATTTGGATGAGAATCTCAGATTCTTTTTTCACTGTAGCCTTATAAACTAAGAAATGGACATTGTGAGCTATAATTAAACTTACCGGGAAGTCCATCACGTAGTCGGCGTGCCAGGCAGGGCGACGCCGAATCCTCGTAGATCGTCGTGGCTCCATCTAGATAAAAACAAGAAAACGCTATCAGTATACACAACACAGATATTTCCCTTGATTTTTAAAATAAGTCACTACAAGTTACAGGGTTTTTTCTGGGTCATGTTGAGGTCAGATTACAGATCCCGTTCCTAGTCATAGTTTTCCAATTTCAAATCTTTTTGCCAGTGAAGGTACCCATAGATATACTATTACTGTAGTAATAATATAAACTTAAAAAAGCGGGCTTCATATTTAAGCCGATTTGGTGCAGACATTGATGGGCTAATTCAAGAAACCCCTACAAAATCATTAAATATAAATACAACATACAACGCGGATGTGTGTAGCGCTTATTCAAGAAAATGCCAACAATTCAATAATAACCTAGTGGTGATTATGCTTAATATTGAATACACCAATATATAAGACCCTGAGGATCATGATTTGAAGATATTAGAATGAACACTACCCATAATGATATTTGTCTGTTTTTACCCGAAAACTTAAACAATAGCCATAACTTTTGATTGAGTGGGGTTATGCTTTTCATAATTTTCACTGACAGCAGTATTCCTTGTAACAAGACCAACAAATTTGACCTCTAGAACTTGACCTTGGAGTTTGACCCACTTTTACCAAAACTTTCCAAACTTTAACCTAGTTGGCCATAACTTTTGAATACATGTAGTTGGTGCTATGGCTTTCATACTTTGACTTTGACCTAAGAGTTTGATCTGTGTTAAAGAAACTAATCTTATCATAATTTTTCAACTGTTAGTAATTAAGAGGGTTTTCATATTTCACAGATGTACTCCTTCTGACAAGAACTTTCTTTGGACATCACACAGATATACTCCTTCTGACAAGAACTTTCTTTGGACATCAACAGTTTTGACCTTTTGACCTGAAACCTTTAAATTTGAGAAACTTCAACCCTTGCCATAAGCTGTAATACATGGGCATTTGTGTTTCAGAAACACATCTTGTTTCTTGATAAAAATTTTTTAACACTCCCACCCAATTTTCATATCTTATTTATATCTCCATTTAGTCCTTCAAGTGAATAAACGTGATCGACTGACTGGTGACCTAATAATAAGTTTATGACAACTGCATGTGCAAATTATGGGGGGGGGCAGTTAAAGTGACCTTGGACCCCCCTGAAATCCTTGGACCTCTCCTTAAAGCAGCAGATTTATTTGAAATTGTTTTGATAAGTAATAATTATGAAGCTTATTCTTTTCTTGATTTGATTCCCTATTGTGACCCCACCCATGATTTGAACACCTCCACGACGCTTTCACATAAGTTTTAGTTTTTTCACCCAGTGCTCATCAAGAAGAAGATTTTTATAGTTTTTTCAGATAAATTTTTATCTGGACCCAGGGGGTCATGACTGGAACAGATGTCAATGATAGAATCTACATGACCTGGTGTTTCAGTCTAAATATGACCAATCATGGCTTTGTTGTTCTTGAAAGAGGGAATTTTTAAGGATTTTTCCAAAATATTCTTATGTAAAATTGTGTCCCCGCTCTATCCCTGGGGGTCATGATTTGAACAAACTTGAATTTACACTCTCTGAGGATGCTTCCATATAAATATGACCAATAATGGTTTTGCTGTTCTTGAGAAAAGATTTTTATAGGTTTTTCCTATATATTTCTATGTAAACCTTTGATTGTCCATTCTGGCCTCACCCTACCCTGGAGATCATGATTTGAACAAACTTAAATCTTACCTGAGGCTGTTTCACCATAAGTTTAATTTTTCCTGGCACAGTTGTTCTTGAGGATAGGATTTTAAAACATGTCACCAAATTTTCTCTTTTTCTTAATTATCTCCCCTTGAAGAATGAGTTTATTTTTTTGAACAAACTTGAACCCCCTTCATCCAAGGATCCTTTGTGGCATGTTTGGTTAAAATTGGCCAAGTGGTTTTTGAGAAAAAGTAAAAAAAAATGTCAAAAGTTTACAGATGGAAGGACAGACGGAAAAAAGACAAAATGTGATCAAATGTGATAAAAAAAAAATGGTTAAAAGAGTCATTCATTTGAATAATATTAATTAATTTTTTTTCAACAAAATATAATTATACCCATGTAAGATTTGGGATATATAGATTTTGCCCTGTCTGTCTTTTTCTCTGTTGATATGTTTGTCTGACAAAACTTTTTTGTATTGCTTGTGACAATTAAGACCTTTTCTTGGACAAGACGTACTTTCTTTGGGTATGAATATAATTATTTGACTTGACCTTGGAGCTAGGAATTATATATTTTACTTGTGTACACATTGTGAAAGACCTTTCTCTGAGTATAAGTATTCTTGACCTTTTGATTTTGACCTTGAAGTTTGGCCCACTAAAAAAATCTAACCTTTGCTCTAACTTTTGAACAAAACTTAGAACTTGGGCTTTTATATTTCATATAAATTTCCTTGTGACGAAATCTTCCTAAGAATACTTGTACATTGTACCAACTTTGACCTTTTTAACCTTGACCTTGGAATTTGATATAGTTTTTAAAAAAACTTTACACTTTGGATATAACCTTAAACAGTCGGTGCTAGGGCTTTTGTATTTCACATGTACATGTGTATTTTTGTGAAAAGTCCTTTCCTGGAGATAACTGATTTTTACCCGTTGACATTGACCTGAGACTCTCTTTTCAAAAAAAAAAAATTAACATTGGCCATAACTTTTGAAGGATTACCTTAGGTTTTTATATTTCAAAGGTTTATTCATAAGTCCTTGAAAAAAAAAATCATTTTTGTTGATCTCTTCTCCTTAAAGTTTAACTAGCATTGAAACTCCTACTTTGCCATAGGCTACAGTGAGGTTGCCGTTATCGAATCACTTAGTAAATTTGCTTGGATATTTCGTACATGAGTTTGAGTTAAATTCATTTTTCAACATTGTTTGGTGGTACTATGTTTTACTTATAACATCATATATATTTTCCCAATAACCACTGATTAAATAAAAAAAATATCGCTTTACTTGTATTAATGATGTTTTCTCCTTTACCGGATCATTTTCTCCATTACCGAATCACGTGACATAAAGCTGATTATTCTGGTTCGGGACCGTGTAAATTTAAAAATACCCTTCTTACGTAACGTTTTACTATGCCTTAAAATATTTCAAACCCCACCCACCCCCCAAAAAAGTAGAAAAGCTAGGGATTTTTTGAGTTGTTTGCATCCGACAATTAATGTAAAAACAACAACAATGAAATCATCGGGAAAACAAATGACTAGTTGATATAAGAGGACGTAAAACTTATATGTGATGAACTGCAAACAGCCGAAGAATTAATTTTTTATTCAAAAATTGTACTCATTGAGCTACCACACCCCTCCCCATAATTTTGTCGCTATTTAGATATAAAATATATCGCTAGATATTATGATTGTGTCCCTCAAAAAAAAAAAAAAAAAAAAAAAAACTGTCAGATGACCTTTTCATGCTTGATTAATTAATTGTCAAGGAATTTTGTGGTTGATAGTGCCTCCTCAACTGCAAATGTATGGCTCTGCACCCCTCCCCCACCAACTGAAATTGCTTCCTACGAGCCTGGCTTCAGAGATACCTAAAGCTGAAAGGAACAATTATATTTTCAAAATGTTGAGACCCAACACCTAAATTTCCTCCAATGAGCAGATACAACTTTACAAATAATGATGTTGGGATTCATTTGCTGGATTTCTCCATTCCAACATCCACAGTAGACTAAATACCAGTATTCCGATTTATTAAATATACTGGAGGCTGTCCTTTCACTTTATATGGGTCTACTTCAACTGTCCATCGTCTCTATAGAAATGAATAAGACAGCTCATTCTCCTCTAGCTGCTTTCATAGTGCTCTTTCTCCCTTTTACGTGAAGACAGTGGTGGCATATATTCCATATAGGCAAAATGCTGCAGTCTGCATATCATTTTCTCAATGTGCAGTTTAAATCAAATGTTTACTAACTAGTATATGTTGAAAAAGGGGGGGGGGGTATCATAATACTCTGTTTATAATTTATTTAGCTTGATGTTGAATTGAAAAAGTATTGTTAGCAATATGCATTTTATATTATACGAGCTTGATCTTGATCATGACAAGAAATAAAAATTGATTATTGAAAATAATTTTTTTAGGGAATAGGAAAACTGCAAACGGGGTATTGTTGGAAATAAGGATTTAGTAGGGAAGTTTATTTTGCAAAGGGATAAATAAATAAAATTTCTAAATCTTAATTTTGTTTGGTAATCATGACGATTTTTATTTCGCTATCGTCGATGTCTTCACATTAGCTTACATGCACATATACCACCGGGAGACATTCTCGAATCATGCTCTGCACTTCTTACTGATTTTGGCTGCTGATTTTGTTTATGTGTATTTTAACCACCTTTATTGTACGCTTTTGGTAGACATCTTCTGTTTTTTTTATTGTAACTGGTGGTAAAAAAAAAACGCATACGAAAAATTATAATTTGGACAGGATCCCTGCAGCTCATATTTCTTGAAACAGCGATTCGTTATTGGAAACCTAAATACCCCCAACTTTAAAGCAAATACTATTAATTTCTGATTTAGAAATTGTATGACTCTTTCAGTGCTTTTAGACACATAATTTTATTAAACATCTGCACCAAATTTGTTTACCTAGAATGTACGATTCACATTGGAGCGGTACCGAAAAGTGAAAGTAGTCTGCTTGCATGTACACTTCTGGTCAGCGTCACAAAAAAGCTTGTTCATGTTTATTTAAAAATTAGGACATTGAACGAGTTGAATTTAATAATTTCATGATAATTAAATGATAAAAGCAAGAGTAATTCAGCATGACAGGGTAGGTTAAGCTAAGTACTGGACTTTGATAAGAAAAATACAGAATTTTCATCTGAAAGTGATTCGTTAACGGGTGCGATTCGTTATTGGCAACCTCACTGTATCATATGGGGGACATCAGTGTCTTTCACATTTTTCAGCTTTGGCAACATAGTTACATGTATGTGAAATAATTCAAGATTGATCTGCATGTGGATAAGGATATAATTTTAGAACTTCAAAACATGCAAAATTAAATTTATGTTGAACGCATGGTGAGCAATTTTGCATCAGAAATCTCCATGCGCATGCGCACTTTTAACCGGATGTATTCAATATTTCCCATAAAAATGAACATTGACATTTGTCTACGCAATTTCACAAATAAGTAGCAAAATTATACATGTTAAACTAATAATAATACACTTGTATATACACGTAAACAAATAATTCAAAATAAATGTTCCGGTCTAATCCCTCATGGTTTTACTGCAGGGCAAATGTTCGGGTATTCACCGAGTGTTATTTTTATGAAAAGCTGTATAAAGTCGCGAATTAAATATCAAGACGTCAATAAACCAACCTCATCTCGCAGGAATCTTCTTCTGTGCAAGTTGTCTCGTTGAATAGCAGTGTGAAATCGCAGAATGAATGCAAATGCAGAAGCAAAAGCTATGACGGATGTTGACAGGTGAACCTTCAAAATCAGTCTGACGTAAGCAGGTTCGTGTCACGTGTTCAAGGTTTCGGAATCCCCGACTTCTGACGGACAACTTACGGGGAGTGTATAAAATTACGTTAACAATAACCCGAGAATTTTCTTTCAATTCCTCTGACATCTATGAAAACCAGGGTGTAGCTAGGGTACTTTTGAAATTGACGCTCGATCGAGAAGGCATGAGGTTTGGGAAAGCCGTGGTGTGGACCCATTTTCCCAAGTCAAGAGTTTCTGATCCGCTCCGCTCCACATAGTATGGACCCAGCTATAAGTGAATTTCCGATATTTTCGACCCTGCAGCGATCGCTTTCTGCAAAAATCTATAAAAGATTTCAGAAGGCACGTACATATCGCAACATCTCAATGTGTGTGTGGGGGAGGGGGGGGTGCCCCCACCACTTTTTCCCCAAACATTACCTTTACTATTGAAAATGTTCCGTGAAAGGTTGATATTGAAAAAAATTTGCCATCCCTCCCCCCCCTACGAAATAGGAATTTCGAGTTTGGGCAATTTCCTTTTTTGGGGGGTGGGGTGGGTGGGGTGTTGTCAGCTTTTACAGGTGAGTAAAAAAAAAATCTCTGGCTGCCCTCCCCCCTTTCAAAAACGATGAGCACTATGTGCCTGTTCAGGGAGGTGTACTTATACATACATGTACCTGTACTATCGTATCCCTCTAACTGATTTTTTTTTTGTTATCAATTTTTAATATTATTTTCATTGGCGTAATTTGAATTGTTCCTCTTTTTTTTTATTTATCTTTAATGAAAAATTAATTATAGGCTTTTTAAATATATGCTTTAAGATCAGGTAATAATTTACATGAAAAATACACCTCTCTTTCTCTCTCTCCAAAATGATATGGACCTTTGTGTGAACATTTTTTTTTAAATTAGAACATGTCCCGTATTAAAATAAGTCAGAATTGTAGAATTACAATTGATGGAACTGCAGCTGTCGGAAAACATTATAATGGCCATATTCTTGTCATCGTTACAGACCACGGCCAAAATGTACGACCCTCTCCCATTCTTGGAGAGAGCTATGTGCGGATTTCGAACCGTGACTTGAGACGATGCATCCCTGTTTAAGAGAAGAATTCAGTTGAAAATTACAAAAACGGAATGATAAAAAATTTTAATTTTTGAAAATATTTTTGTATGTATTATGCTAAGAAAAATAAGAATGAAAATTTGTTACCTTGCCTTTATTGTAGTCAAATGGGGGCACTGTCAAGATATGGACCATTTTTCGTGTTTTTATACACAATTACATAGTAAAACCCTCCAATTAACAAAGAAATTGAAAATAAAAATAAATACATGATGAAATGTTTTGTTTTTCACATATATCATGCAATTTTCATTCTTCTTATAAAAAAATAAAAAGAAAATTGGAGGTAGCCTTTCTTGCAGTGAAAAGGGGGCATATCAAAACACAAAATTAGGATTTTTTTTATCCAACTAGATATGAAATAAGTCGCCATGGGTTTACATAACATCAAAAAACAATTGCAGTACTGTATTAGTTTCTAAAAAATAAATAATTCTTACATTCTGAAATAATTTTCTCTCCATGCTTTATTTTGTTTCTTAACACGCAACGTTGTTATACGTGGGAAAAAGGGGGGGGGGTAAAGGCGACAGATGACGAATTTTACTAATATCATGTAATACATGTACATAGAAAAAAATATATATATTGGGGGTTGCATTTAAATGATTCATAGACTGATTTATTTTAACTTAAGCTAATCCATGCATATTTAAGTCCTCAATGAAAAAGGGTGTGTATAAACACTTCGACATGTTCAAGGAGAAAAACTAAAATCGTTTACTTTTGGTTGTAGTGTTTGTTTTATTTAACTCACAATTGAAATAAAAACAAGGTAAAATTAATGTATGTACCAAGAAATTGATACTTCAAAATAAATCATGACCCAAAGTTGTTTATTTATAAAAAAAAAATATATATATATTTTTAAAAAAACATTATATAATAGAAATACCAGCTTTCAACATGTACATTCTATAGAGCTACCAAGTCAAACCAAACTGTCACTGCGGTAAAAGATGTGTCTGAAAAATCCTGGACAACTGTCTGCAACACTGTTAGTACAAAGTCGTTCGTTAATAGTTTTTGTAAGCTCGCCTGAGCTGAAAGTTCAAGTAAGCTTTTCTGATAACATTTTGTTTGTAGTCCGTCTGTCCGTCTGTCCGTCTGCAAATTTTTTATATATTTTTTAGCTCACCTGAGCACTTTGAAAAATTACGCTCTTTGAAAATTTTTTTCAAAGTGCGTTAAATTTGGGACCAAGCTAACTCACTTTGTAAAAATTTAATTTCTTTTCAAAGTGCGTTAATATCGACCACATTAACGCACTTTGAAAAAATGTAAAGCTTGATGAATATTCTAACAAATAATCAGTCTGATAAATAATTGACTTTGGTTGGATAACTTTATGGTGTTACGGACAATTTAGGACCTGAGATATTGATGTTTTAAATCAAATATTTTAGGTTTTGATACATGATAATATTATGAAAGGGTTTAATTTTTTAAAAACAAAATAGAGAGATGATTGTTTAAAGAAGGATATGGAGATAACGAACAGTATTCACTCCAACGTCCATTAAACAATATACAAAATAAGAGCAGAGCAAACACGGACCTCCGAAACATCAGAGATGGTATCAGGTGACATGGAGGAGTGGGTATCCCCTGCCGACCGGTCACACCCGCCGTGTGCTCGTTGTCATGATCAGGAAATAACGGAAAAAATCCGTCGTCAATTCCGTGTATAAATAATGGACTAACAATTGGTATGAAAAACGTCAGTCAGCATTTGACCCAATGATAAATTGTATTTGCTGACAAGGTCATTGTATCTACCATAGAATTTACGAAATGAAGACTTTAAGATTGTTGATATTCTTGTTTTATCAACTTGCTTGTCAATAATTTACCTCGTTTAAGAAATTGTTCATACGTAGAGCACGCTCTTGCGTATCGGATCAACTGAGATATATATACTCCGTAGGCAGGTGATGAAGGTATATTGCTGCATAAGTAAGCTAGGGAAGTTGACGATACAAAAGTTAAAGTCATCACGTTTATCATATAGATTGATTGTTAGATTACCATTAGTGTCTTTTTCAAGTAAAATATCCAAGTATGAAGCAGAAGTGTCGGACTCTGTGGTATCTTTTATCTCAAGCTCACCAGGATATATCGTATCGACGTAGGAATGGAAATTATAATTATTAATTGACAATACGTCGTCGATATATCTAAATGTCGAGTTGAAGGCCACAGCAAGTGTTTTCTTCTTTTCACGCATAAGATTTTGCATAAATTCTGCTTCATATGAATATAAAAATAAGTCTGCTAATAACGGAGCGCAATTTGTACCCATGGGAATTCCAATAGATTGTTGGAATACCTGGTCTCCAAAAACCACATAGATATTGTCAATCAGAAACTCAAGCATCTTCTTGATGTCAACTTCAGAGTACTTATGTGTGCAATCAGAATCTGTTTTAACAAAATAATTTTTCAAATGACCAATGACGAGGTAAGTAAATTTACGAGTTCCATTTTTGTTGAAGAAGCAGCTGTCAATGATATCAAAAAGCCTGGATTTTAATTTGTGGTGGGGAATCATTATTTCGTTTCTTTTTTTAAATTTCTAGTCTGTAATAAGAAGATGTAGGGGGAGGGGCTAAAAGTGAATGACTTAACGCATAGCATTTATCTTAGGAAAAAAGGACAAATAGATTTTTCAAGACTATGAAAATTCTTTCTCTCTCATGAGATGAATACGTTCTACTGTACCTAAAAATTTCTAGTTTTCATCTGTTTTAAGTTACTATTGATAGTTTTCAACGTCATAACGGTAATGTAAATACATATATCTATTCTTTGGGTATAGCATACACGTAGGCATCGAAACCGGGCGAAGGCAAGGGAAGGGGGGCTTTTGAGGCTTATTACTCCCCTCCACCCGTTTTATTTGTTACCGACGCCTGTGTATTGAAATCTCATCTCTTCTCGACGGGAGTAAATCAATTCAAAAGTTTTTTTGAAAGATAAATAACACTGAAATAGAATCTTTCCATTACTAAACTCCAAATCCAGAATTTTTGTTTTTACATATTTTTTTTCAAATTAAGTGCGTTAAGTGTCTCAATGGTAAAATATATTGATGTAAACTCTTAACGCACTTTGAAAAGTTTTTTCAAAGTGCGTTGAGTATGCCCCAAATTTAACGCACTTTGAAAAAAATTTTCAAAGTGCGTTGATTTTGTCCCAATTTTAATGCACTTTGATAAAATTTTTCAAAATGCGTTGATTTTGTCCCAATTTTTACGCACTTTGAAAAAATTTTTTCAAAGTGCGTAACTCTTTTAAAGTACGTTGCCACAAACCACTGTGCCAGGAAAGATGTAATTTATAGGGAAGCATCCTCAGGTAGTGTAGATTCAAATTATGTCCCCCAGGGGTAGGGCAGGGCCACAATGTCCGACCAAAGTTTTACATAGAAATATATAGGAAATTTCTTAAAAAATCTTCTTCTCAAGAACCAGTGTGCAAGGAAAGTTGAAACATATAGGGAAGCATTCTCAGGTAGTGTAGATTCAGGTATATTCAAATCATGACCTCCTGGGGTAGGGCGGGGCCACAATGGCCGAATAAAGTTTTACATAGAAATGTTTAGGAAAATTCTTTAATTTTAAAAATCTTACTCTTTAGAACCACTGTGTCAGGAAAGATGAAACTTATAGGGAAGCATCTTCAGGTAGTGTAGATTCAGGTATATTCAAATCATGACCTCCTGGGGTAGGGCGGGGCCACAATGGCCGATCAACTTTTTACATAAAAATTTATAGGAAAATTCTTTAAAAATCTTCTCTGGAATAGTAAAGGCATGAATGACATATTTTTATAGAAGCATCCTCAGGTATTGTAGATTCAAGTTTGTTCAAATCATGACCCCCGGGGGTAGGGCGGGACCGCAACATGGATGCCAAGTTTTACATAGAAACATGTAGAAAAAATCTTTACAAATCTTAATCTTTTCAAAAATAGAAAAGCCGTGATCAGTCCTGTTCATATGGAAGCATTCTCAGGTTGTGTAGATTCAATTTTGTTTAAGTCATGACCCCTGGGGGTAAGGCGGGGCCACAATATGAGTTCAAATGTAAAGGGCAAAATGTAAAGTTAAAGAAATATGCAAGCATCCTTAGTTAGTGTAAAGATTCAAGTTTGTTCAAATCATGACCCCGGGGGTAGGGCGGGGCCACAAGGGACAACCAAAGTTTAACATAGAAATATATATAGGAAAAATCTTTCAAAATCTTCTTCTAAAGAACAGCAAAGCCATGATTGGCCATATTTATAAGGAAGCATCCTTAAGTAGTGTAGATTCAAGTTTGTTTTTAAATCATAACCCCCTAGCTAGGGGTAGGGTAGGGCCACAAGGGCCAATCAAAGTTTTACATAGAAATATATATGAAAATCCTTAAAAAAAAATTCTTTTCAAGGAAAACAAAGGCATAAATGATCATATTTATTTGGGAACATCCTCGGGTAGTGAAGATTTAAGTTTCTTCAAATCATGACCCCCAGGGGTAGGACAGGGCCACAGTAACTGCTCAAAGTTTAACATAGAAATGTATTAGGAAAAATCTTTTTCTTCAAATTCATTGGACCAGGAAAGATGAAACTCATGTGGAAGCATCCTAAGGTAGTGTAGATTCAAGTTTATTCAAATCATGACCCCCAAGGATAGGGAGGGGCCACAATGGCTGATCAAAGTTTTACATTGGAATACATATAGGAAAAATCTTTTAAAAATCTTCAAGATCAGAAACGCTATGATTGGTGATATTAATATGGAAACATCCTCAGTTAATATCATGACCCCAGCCTGGGGGGTGGGGGATGTGTAAGGTAGGGCCATAATGGGCAATAAAATCTTTACATAGAAATATATAGGAAACATCTTTAAAATTCTTCTCAAGTATGGTAAAATTATACATGTATGCTTTCTCAAGTAATAATAATGAAAATCCTCCCCTTCCCCAGCTAGTAAACTTTTCAATACATAGCTGCATGATTTGTGTTTTTTTAACTATAGTATAGGCCATGTGCTGAGGTGAGCGATGTAGCCCATGGGCCTTTTGTTTTAATTAGAATGTCACTTACCCTCCTTTGACTACACTGCAGCGTGCCTGTTGAAAGTGTGTGTGTGTTGGGGGGGGGGGGCTAAACCTTTATGTTTCAATCTTCAATGCCTATATTATGTCTATCTTTGCACCCCCCTCTGGCCCCCCGGTTCCGACGCACATGTACGCGTAAAGCTTGCACCACCAGAGTCGAGTACTGCAGTTAGCAAACCCAAGAATGTGAATGGATTTTAGAAAAAGTTGTGTACAAAATTGATCTAGAATTTCTGTACTTTTTTATTTGTTCATTCATTGTTATTGTACAAAGTTACGCGGATCTTTGTGTCACCTGCAGGGCAGATCGACAGCTGTGGACACGGGAGATTCGAACCTAGACTAGAGCAACAACAAATAAGAAGTGGTAGGGGGCGGGGGCAGACGCTATATAAACAAGAAATGTTTCTTAAAAGTACATGTGATAACGTAATACCAACTTTACATGGGATCCATGTTACAAGACTAAAGTTTTGAACATTATCCAGTATATAAATCTAATCACTGATTCTATAAAATTTTTAAAAAACACGAATTAGTGATTTGTTATATAAATTGATAATTTGTTTAAACAAATTGATACTTTGTTATATACGCATTCTCAAATTTATTTTAGTCTCAATTATTATTATTATTATTATTATTATTATTATTCTTATGAAAATTTATTCAGGTATTAAATAAAGAGTCATAATTCATTACAAATCATAACACAAATTACATTCAAAAATTAATTAGGGATTATATCGAAAATACATGAATTCATTTGAAAAGTGCTAGAATTAAATAAACTAATACATGTAGCTATCACAAACTAAAACAATATCACTCCAGGTATTATCACAGTTATCATTATCATAGGATTATACAGATCTCAGAATTTTCTTCTCTGATCTTATCACATACAACACAAATAAACATATTTTTAATCAATCTTTGCTCTACTTAAATATACTGAAAATGGATTTATTGTTAGGATAACCCATGAAAGCAATATATAAAACATGCTTATTTCCAATGGGGTCGCTTTAAATAATGTACCGTGTTTTAAGTAATATAATATTTCTAATAAATTTTATTTTCTGCCAGTCATAAATAATGAACTTGTCAGAAATATTACATTATTTCCTTCAAAAAATATGTATAGGATTTGAGAGAGTAACAAAAAAGGTATTACAAGACTAAACTGCACTTTAACAGTGTGTGTTTTAGAACAAATATTAATGCCTATAGATTTATCTTTGAGAGAGAGGAAAGGATTTTAAATAAGTGGATTCTAGAATAAATAGATTAATGGGGAAAATATTATTTAATTCCCTAAAAAATCTTTTTTATTTTTTCAAATATTGGTTAAAAATTCTTATTATTTTAAAGAGCAAATATACCTGTCCTAACCTCTATGGGTATTCTTTAATCATTGTTTATACAGTAATATTGTATGTTTTCATAGTTCATTGTTTGTTGACACAAAAATTCTACCTTTCCCCACATGAAATCTTACCTTTTCTACCTGATTTTCAAATAGTGGGAATAGCTAGGTAGAATGAACCGAACCATTGTTGGTTATTGATTAAATTACAACAATTGTTTGTTGTTACTTGAATGATTGTCTTAGGCGAAAATCGCATTTTATAGCAGAAATCGATATTTACGTTACTGTCGCCGATCATAGTGTAGTTTTTATTTTGAACCAAAAAAAAGTTTTAAATCACTTACATATCTTTTTCTTAGTAAGAATGTCCTACATTTGAGATATATTTTCTGAATATCGGAGGGGGGGTCAAAATTTTTTTTGCAAAAAGCCCCGTCTTCCCTGAACTCCTCCTACATTTTATAATTACACAGTAGCCTAATCATATTTTGGGAGATGGTTAGTGGTATCATGTAGATGTGCAGTAACGTTTCGGAATTTTGATTTTGTCCTGGGGGGTCAAATGGGGGTCGAAAAATGACGTTTTTTATGCAAAAAGCTCTGTCTTCCCTTTACTCCTCCTTAATTTTACTCAGAAGCCTAATCATCTTTTAGGAGAGATAAATATTTTGAAAATTAGGTAAAACATCAACGTCAAGGGGTAAAAAAAGCATCGCATGCTGGGAAACATCTTGAATTCTTATGAGTACTTAATGTACATGTCAAATGTGAGAGTCATATCTCTTCTCAATTAAAAGTTATAAGCAAATGCAACATTTTTGAAAGGTAGGTTAGGCTTCAAGGTCACAGTCAAAATTCATAATTTACCCATTATTTGGAAAGGTCTTATCACAGGTAATAATATACATGCATGTATAATAATGAATGCCCTAACTTTTCTCTTTCAAAATGATGAATTTAAAAAATTTAATTTTTTTGCAAGTAGTTCAAACTTCTAGGTCACATGTAAAAAAAAATCATGCCATTCTCACAGGTAAATACTAATACATAAGTTCAATATGAATGCCTTGTCTCTTCTCATTCAATATATATGACCGTGATGACCAAGGATAAATTTATTGAGACAGATGGACAGACTGACATACAAATGTACATATTTCTATGTGAATTTGGTAAAATTGGCCCAGTGGTTCTAGAGAAGTTAAAAATGTAAAAAGATTTCAGATGAACAGATGGACAACAGACATTATATGATAAGGAATCCAGACAAGAGGCCCATGGGCCACATCGCTCACCTGAGTAACTTGGGTGATGCAGATCTTTTTTAAAGATTTGTTCTATATATATTTCTATGTAAAACTTGGATTCCTTATTGTGGCCCCGCCCTACCCCTGGGGGTCATGATTTAAATAATTTAATATCTACACTACCCAAGGATGCTTCCACATAAGTTTCAGCTTTCCTGGTCCAGTGGTTCTTGAGAAGAAGATTTTTAAAGATTTGTTCTATATATTTCTATGTAAAACTTGGATTCCCTATTGTGGCTCCACCCTACCCCCGGGGGTCATGGTTTTAACTATTTAATATCTACACTACCCAAGGATGCTTCCATATAAGTTTCAGCTTTCCTGGCCCAGTGGTTCTTGAGAAGAAGATTTTTAAAGATTTGTTCTATATATTTCTATGTAAAACTTGGATTCCCTATTGTGGCCCCGCCCTACCCCCGGGGGTCATGGTTTTAACAATTTAATATCTACACTACCCAAGGATGCTCCCACATAAGTTTCAGCTTTCCTGGCCCAGTGGTTCTTAAGAAGAAGATTTTTAAAGATTTGTTCTATATATTTCTATGTAAAACTTGGATTCCCTATTGTGGCCCCGCCCTACCCCCGGGGGTCATGATATTAACAATTTAATATCTACACTACCCCAGGATGCTTTCATATAAGTTTCAGCTTTCCTGGTCCAATGGTTCTTGAGAAGAAGATTTTTTAATGACCCCACCCTATTTTTGTATTTTCTTGATTATCTCCTCTTGGAAGGGGTCTTGGCCCTTGATTTTAACAATTTAAATTCCCCTTTACCCAAGGATGCTTTGTACAAAGTTTGGTTAAACTTGGCCCAGTGGTTCTTGAGAAGAAGTTGAAAATGTGAAAAGTTTACAGACGGACGGACCGACGGACAGACAGACGACGGGTGATCAGAAATGCTCACTTGAGCTTTCAGCTCAGGTGAGCTAAAAAGCTGATATGAGTGTTTTGAAAGGGTTATAATGGTTCCAGTATTTGAAAAGCTGGAATATTTTTTTCATGCAGAGATATGACCAACATATTCATGTTTTATATTTTCTCTTTAGTAATTTCTTTGTTTGTTGTGAAAACATCTTTCTCGGGAATTTTTCCCTCATATGGAGACACCACCACCAAATAATAATGAAGACAACGTCCCACAGTGGGATTCGACCCCGCAACGTGAGGATTGACTTCTTACTTCGCGACTCTAGAGCAGACGCTCTAACCACTGCGCCACGCGGGCGACTGCTCAGCTATATGTGTTTTTAGGCTAGAAAATACATGAAATATAGAAATGTAGCATCACCATCCCATCAACATTTTCCCTGACAAGTTACTTCAAATTAGAAATCAATTTGTTTTTCTTTAATATTTACAATCAATAAATCAAGAATAAACAGTAATCATGGGTAATTGCAAGGATATTCTTTTTATTAATAATTTTTTTTTTTTGCATGCAGGCTGGTCAAAGTTGTAGTTCACTTGCCCAAAGGAAATTGAGTGATTCTTAAAGTAAATGTCTATCCCTGGTCAGATAAAGCATCCGAAGCAAGTCTAGTTGTGTCCATCCCTAGACGCATCATCCATGCAAGTTTGGTTCAGGCAGGGCTTATAGTTACTTGGAAATGAAAATATAGGTCAAATCCAGCATCCGAAGCAAGTCTGGTAGTATCCATCCTTAGATGCATCATCCATGCAAGTTTGGGCCAAGTAGGGCTTATAGTTCCTTAGGAATGGACCTGCTTTAAAAACTTGAACCTGGTCACTCATCTGGAAAATGTAGGTCAGATCCAGCATCTGAAGCAAGTCTGGTAGTGTTCATCCTGAGATGCATTATCCATGCAAGTTTGTATCAACATGTGAAGTTTGACAACACCATCTTGAATGGTATGTTTAAAACTGAGCTAAACACTAATTTAAGAAAAGTGAGGTCAAGGTCAAAGGAAAGGTCAAGGTCAAAAAATGTTGATGCAGTGGCATAGCTCTTATCAATATCTATCACCATATGAAGTTTGATGAAAATATCTTGGATAGTTTCTTTGAAACTTAGTTTTGAACAGAGCTAAACACAAACCGGGAAAGTGTGATGGAAGGACGGAAGACGGACATGACAAACAGTATATGCCCCGGCCATATTCATGGCAGGGCATAAAAACTTCATATAAAAGTTAAAACATATTTCTGACCTGATGATTCTGCAAAATATTATTCATCCGAATGCTCTGTGATAAATAAATCATGGTCTTTAAACGTTTTAAGTATAGTAACCTTTGTCATCTTCACTTTTCTTTTCTCATTTAAAGTACATGTATATATATATTAACAAATGCATATGATTTTAAAAGTTGTTAATTTTTAATTTTGAGACATTAAAAAAATCACAATTCACATCTAAAGATTGTACAAGACAAGCACTTTTCCCCAAGCAACAAAGAATCCCATAAGAAACAGAAAGTTGACATAAAAATCTAGAAAGTAACTTTTGTGTGCACTTTCTTGAAAGCTCTTGAGATTCTCCAGGAGTTTGCATCCTTGTACTTGTTGTACAGGATGGCTCAATCTTCTGCTTTTTTTTCTGCTTGCTGAGTTTTGTTGGGTCACTGAAGCGGAAAAATTTGGGTGCGAACTCCACGAGCCACTTGGGATCAATGGCTGTCACCTCTCTCATGTATTCTTTTGTTGTCAGCACAAGTTCATGGTAAATAACCCTGTAAAATTTTAGTAATACATAAAGAGTTTATTTGATGTCAGCTCTGCACAATTAAGAATTCTACAAATTTTAAAACAGCTTTAAATAGGGGAGAAAACATGCCTTTCTCCAAAGTTATTTCTTAATTCACTAACTCTTTGGGATTTCATATCCTCTACTAATTTTGATTTTGCAAATAACTTGTAACAAGAGGCCCATGGGCCACATCGCTCACCCGAGCATTGTGGCTAGGAAAAAGTAGAAATTGTTTTACTATTGAAAGGTTTAAATCCAAAAGTTTTGCCCCGCCCTATCCCCGGGGGTCATGATTTGAACAAACTTGAATCTACACTACCTGAGGATGCATCCATATAAATATGAGCAATTATGGCTTTACTATTCTTAAGAAGATTTTTAAAGAATTTTCCTATATATTTCTATATAAAACTTTAGTCAGTCATTGTGGCCACGCCCTACCCCTGGGGGTCATGATTTGAACAAACTTGAATCTACGCTACCTGGGGATGCTTCCATATAAATATGAGCAATTATGGCTTTGCTGTTCTTGAGAAGAAGATTTTTAAAGAATTTTCGTATATATATATATTTCTATATAAAACTTTATTGTGGCCCTGCCCTACCTCCAGGGGTCATGATTTGAACAAACTTGAATCTACACTACCTGGGGATGTTTCCCCATAAGTTTCATCTTTCCTGGCACAGTGGTTCTTGAGAAGAAGATTTTTTTAAACATAAACCTAATTTTCACTAATTCTCAATTATCTCCCCTTGAATGAGGGCGTGGCCCTTTATTTGAACAAACTTGAATTCCCTTCACTCAAGGATGCTTTGTGGCAAGTTTGGTTGAAATTGGCCAAGCGGTTCTTGAGAAGAAGTTGAAAATTTGAAAAGTTTACAGACAGACGGACAGACAGACAGACAGGACAAAATGTGATCAGAAAAGCTCACTTGAGCCTTCGGCTCGGGTGAGCTAAAAATTAAAACCAATCAAAACATGAAGTGGAATTGCACATAACAATATTTGAATGTTTCATTGTCTGTTAACAGGGGCATGTGAGGGGTGTACACAGTACCTCAGCTGTAGAACAACTTACCAGTCTGGTTGTCTGTTGTCAAGGGTCTACACACACCTGAGGCCGGTACTACACACATTACCTCTGTAGAACAACTTACCAGTCTGGTTGTCTGTTGTCAAGGGCACCTGAGGGGTACTACACACATTACCTCTGTAGTTGTCTGGTTGTCTGTTAAAGAGGGCACTAGAGGAGTCTACACACATTACCTCTGTAGAACAACTTACCAGTCTGGTTGCCTGTTAAAGAGGGCACTAGAGGAGTCTACACACATTACCTCTGTAGAACAACTTACCAGTCTGGTTGCCTGTTAAAGAGGGCACTAGAGGAGTCTACACACATTACCTCTGTAGAACAACTTACCAGTCTGGTTGTCTGTTAAAGAGGGCACTAGAGGAGTCTACACACATTACCTCTGTAGAACAACTTACCAGTCTGGTTGTCTGTTGTCAAGGGCACCTGAGGGGTACTACACACATTACCTCTGTAGTTGTCTGGTTGCCTGTTAAAGAGGGCACTAGAGGAGTCTACACACATTACCTCTGTAGGACAACTTACCAGTCTGGTTGCCTGTTAAAGAGGGCACTAAAGGGGTGTATTTAGACCAACTGACTGTCTATCAGTGTACGATATCCCTCCTGGGGATCTTTCTTCGCTGCGTTACGGAAAAATCCGCTGCAGATGGCCTTCTGAACCCGAGCCGTATTGTTACCACAACTGACAACGTCTAACTTATGTCTGTAAAATAAAGCAGAAAAAAATAAAGTAAAACGTAATCAAATGTTAAATGTGACATTAATCTAACGATACAAATTAACGATAATTTAACAGGGACATGAACTTGGTGTATTTTTGAAACATATCTTATGTACTAGAATATCAATAAACAAGGTAAAAAATAAGGCAAAAATGAGCCTTTCCCCCTTCTCAAAGCACCAATGATTAGTCTGTTATTAAAGGTACATGTACATGTAATATTATACATAGATCTACATGAATCATCTAAAAATTTACAATCGCACTCTACCTGAAGAAAAATGTGTATAAGAGAACATGCCTCATTTCAATTAAAACTTAGAAACTTCAAAATTCAATTTAATTTCATAATAATATCTTCAGCCTGAATATTGTACTCTTACATGTATATTAAACCAATATTAGACCTCTGGCAGTTTTCTTGACTTTCTCTTTCTCATGTGTATTTCTTGCCCTTCATTCTGTGTTCCAATAAATTTATTCATTTTCTATTTAATTTTAAGGCAAAGTGATGAATAAACAGTGAAATAATTCCCATTGTCTTCAGATCCCATTGGATAGCAAGAAGAGTACTGTAAATCACCTAATTTTTGCGACATCTTATTTTCGCAATATTGTCATTTATTCTTTATTAACGAGGCATAATTTTCATGAATTGTTGTTACTTCTACTTCTCAATAATATCTTAAGGTATACAAACTATTATGTGCAAGAATGAAATTTTTCGAGATCATTGTCACGCGTAATTCTGCGAAAATAAAGTTTTTGCGAATAAAAAGTGATTTACAGTATTTAATCTGTAACCTACCTGTCCATGATGCCCAGCATCTGTTTGCGGACATCCTGGGCTCTCTTAAGGATGCGGATCTGTACAAAGTTTTCGTAGCACCACCGGCTGGAGAACTTGTTGTTCTTCCACGAGTTGTACACCGCCAGTAGAGTCAGGTGGTCTCCCTCGGACTGGTGGAACTTGGCTTTCTTCTGGTCCGCCAAGTCCTGCTTGTCCTGAAAACACATTAACAAGTTAGAATATTTAACATTCTTTACAAAAGAAAATGTATTTAAAACTTAAAAGACACATGTTCTTCTCTTCTGAATTTTAGACACAATATTTTATATTAGGCAAAGATTGGCACATGTCGTTCTTAAGAGTATATATTTTCACTATGAACAAGTGTACAAGCTATAGTCACATCAGAGATACATAAATTTTTCTACCATTCTCACCTTACATGAGGCATACATATTGATAAGTAGCAGAATATTCCATAGTCAAATTAAGCATAAGAACATAATCTACCTTTGGTCTATAGAAGACATTCTGGATGGACAACATGGAGACAACAGTCAGAATTTCATCACTACAGGCAAGGTGGACCGACATAATTAACATCTTAGACAACATGGGCTCCAGAGGAAACTCCACCATCTAGAAACATTAGAAGAAATCCTTAATAAATATCATACATATAGCTAAATAGACAACATGGACTCCAGAGGAAACTCCGCCATCTAGGAACATTAGAAGAAATCCTTAATAAATATCATACATATAGAAGAAACTTAATAAATATCATACATATAGCCCATCTAGAAACATTAGAAGAAATCCTTAATAAATATCATACATATAGCTAAATAGACAACATGGACTCCAGAGGAAACTATGCCATCTAGGAACATTAGAAGAAATCCTTAATAAATATCATACATATAGCTAAATAGACAACATGGACTCCAGAGGAAACTCCGCCATTCCAACAAAAAATTGTTTCCCAGTGCATGTTGGATAAGGCAGATTTCATTTTGACGATAAACATCCATGTATATTCATTAATTTTATACTTTGTGATATTACAAAATTTATAGAATTCCACTTGATCCTAGAATTTGTTGCAAAAGGTGCTTTGAGCACTATAATGAAACATGAAAAATTTCACTTTGAATTTTTTACTACTGTGGAATCATCTCCTGTATAAAGATGAGCACAAAATCATTTCCCCCAGGCACCAACAATATTTTGCTTTCCCATAAACATTAACCCCCCTACCAATTAAAGCAATTCCACATTATTCACCCTTCCCCCTCTGTACACGTACCCTTCTTCCAAGCCTTGTCAGAAGACCCTCGTCGTCAAGAGCACCGAGGGCATGAAGCTGCTCCATGGCCGATATCAGGGTCTGCATGGGAGGGGCGTCCATGAAAACAAACGAAAGCAGGTCATTGATCCCCATGGCTTTAAGAGACAGCACGGTACTTGCTAAGTTTGTTCTCTGGATCTCCGGAATGTTTGTCGGTAAACATCTCGCCTCTGTAGGCGCGCTCGGTGTACAATCGGTAACACTTCCCCGGCCCCGTTCGTCCTGCTCGACCCGCTCTCTGCTTGGCTTGAGCCTATAAATTTACATATTTAGATATTAAATGATGTTTATTCATGAAGGTAGAGTCAATAAATTTAGAAATTATATGATGTTTACTTATGAGAGTACATCTAGAATTCTACTTATACATGTAAATACTCGCTATTATAATTCAATAATGGCTTTATATACTGTAAACCAACTATCATTTGTGTGTGAGAAATATCTGCATGTTCCTCCATCTACTTTAACTTGGAAATATCAATCACCGCTAACAAATTATTTTTTTTTGCATAGCTTTTGTAGAGAAATGTTTCCTCAGTCTTGAAAATTAACTGTCACAGATTGATTTCAAACTGACGAAACAAGTAAAAAAGATGACGCAAATAATGGTTGGTTTACAGTATTGGCCATTACAATTCTAAGTCTTTGAAAGTGTACCAAATCAGTTGAATATACAAAAACTTCAGAAAAAAAGATTTCTTTTTAAGATCTTGTCTTTTTTTTCAAGAGAGTGTTTGATAAAAGCATCTTGCTATACCTGTCTTGCTACATGTATACCTGTGAAATAGGCGTGACGATAAGCTGGTCCATGCCTGTCTTAGAGTTGTAGACTTTCTGTTTGACAAATCCAGGATCCACCACATAATAAATACCATCAATAGTCAGGGAAGTCTCAGCAATGTTAGTAGCTATGACAACCTGATTAAAACAAAATCCAAATTTAAAATTGATCTACCAGTAACTCGGGAATAACATTTTGCTTGCCACTCTTTTGTTTAATTATCTGCTGAGAAATGTGGACACTTTAAACCACACAGTTGGTTCACATTGACAAGAATATGATGTACATCATCAAAGTTACATATACTAATTTATCATCAATTTCTATAAAAAAAAACAATCCCAAACTAATTTGGTTTTGAGTGACCCTTTAAACTGATTTCCCCCTCTTACCTTTCTAGATCCCGGGGCAGTGGGTTCAAATATCCTGGTCTGCATTTCACTGGGGAGGGCACTGTACACCAGGAGGATAATGAGTTCTGGGACCTCAGGGCCGAGGGCACTGTACACGGGGAGGATAATGAGTTCTGGGACCTCAGGGCCGAGGGCACTGTATACGGGGAGGATAATGAGTTCTGGGACCTCAGACAGGGCCTTATCAAGTCATTACAGGGTCTCACAGGCAGGATATCTCCAATAAACCAGATACCAAGTCATTACAACAGCAGGATATCTCCAATAAACCAGATACCAAGTCATTACAACAGCAGGATATCTCCTACAAACAGATATCAAGTCATTAAAACAGCAGGATATCTCCTGTAAACAGATATCAAGTCATTTCAACAGCAGGATATCAAGTCATTACAACAGCAGGATATCTCCTACAAACAGATATCAAGTCATTAAAACAGCAGGATATCTCCTGTAAACCAGATATCAAGTCATTAAAACAGCAGGATATCTCCTGAAAACAGATATCAAGTCATTTCAACAGCAGGATATCTCCAATAAACCAGATACCAAGTCATTAAAACAGCAGGATATCTCCTACAAACAGATATCAAGTCATTAAAACAGCAGGATATCTCCTGTAACCCAGATATCAAGTTATAAATAAACAACAGGATAATCCCTTAATAATCTTCATTTGTAAAGATAGAAGTTAAACTAGAAAACTGACCAGTCAGCAAGGGCCCCGTCATGGGGTGGAATTATAAGGATGCAGCTTATGGAATGATTAAAAAATATATGAAGAAATAAGCAACAGCAACTGTATTCTTAAAATTTTCAACATAATTCCAGAATATCCAAAAACCTGTAAATAATATCCTTGTATATTTACATTAGGCACTATTCAGTAAAGAACAACCTAACAATGAATGTATATATAAACAATAATGAAGTTTGTGTTTGTGTTATGCAGCTTTTATAAAATGCCAGTCTTCAATGAATGCATTTAATACATGTATCATGAAGGCTTGACCTTAACTTCAAAACAAACAGCAGTTGCAGACAAAGTTTTTCATTAATCTTAAAATGACGGATAAAGATTGGCCTACTAAATTTTCTTCAGCAGGCTAGATAATTAATCCTGAGGGATTAATTGTACCTCTCTCATCATTTTCTTCTAAAGTTACAATAAGAACTTTTTCAGTATAAATATTAGAATGGATTAATCCAACTACCTTAAAAATTAATATTATTCTTGAATTTACATAAAGGGAAAAAAGTAAAAATAAAAGATATGTCTTCTTTAATCTATTTCTTGTTTTTAGAATTCAATGAAATCATAACTCATTGTGTAGGTATTTTAACCAAAATAAAGTATAAACATTTATATCTAAATCCACATTTCAGAGTGTTCATAGCATTCCAAATTGACTGAACTTCAAAACAAACTTCATTTGCAGACAGAGGTAACTTACCAGGTGGTAATTAATCTCAATGTGACAGATAAAGATAATGCTTTGGATTTTCTATCATGGAGGAAAGCTAATTAATCCCAAGGGACTCATAGCAGCATTCAGTATTAACTATGGAAACACCTTCAGCAGTTATCTCTCTTTGCTAAAGCATTCTTATATAAAGTTAAGGAATGTACCCCACCACCCCAGCTCCAAACCAATAGAGAAACAAACTTAGCATCAAAATATGTCTTTCTGCCTATTGAACTACCATACCAAATTTGATCTTAATTGGGCAACCATAAAAAAAGTTATTAGGAAAAAACAGGAAATTTGTGGACAGGTTCCAACAGGTGGACTGCATCAGTGATATCATAGGAGGTGTCCAAATATAACCAGAATTTTAGGAATAGTTAGAATATCAAAAATAAGCTTGTAAAATTTTTATGACCCAGTAGCCAGATATTAACTACAGGTAACTTACCTGGTGAATCCATCAGGTGGATCTGCATCACTGATATCACGGAGGTGTCCAGATATTAACTACAGGTAACTTACCTGGCGGTTATTGAGGCGTCCAGGTATTAACTACAGGTAACTTACCTGGTGGTTCCAACAGGTGGATCTGCATCACCATTATCAAGGAGGCATCCGGGTATTAACTACAGGTAACTTACCTGGCACTTCCAACAGGTGGATCTGCATTACCATTATCATGGAGGCATCCAGGTATTAACTACAGGTAACTTACTTGGTGGATCCATACAATGGATCTGCATCACTGTTATCATGGAGGCGTCCTACTCAAGGTATTAACTACAGGTAACTTACCTGGCACTTCCAACAGGTGGATCTGCATCACCATTATCATGGAGGCATCCAGGTATTAATTACAGGTAACTTACCTGGTGGTTCCAACATGTGGTTCTGCATCACTGTTATCATGGAGGTGTCCAGGTATTAACTACAAGTAACTTACCTGGCACTTCCAACAGGTGGATCTGCATAACTGATATCATGGAGGCATCCAGATATTAACTACAGGTAACTTACCTGGCACTTCCAACAGGTGGATCTGCATCACTGATATCATGGAGGCTTCCAGTAATTAACTACAGGTAACTTACCTGGTGGTTCCATCAGGTGGATCTGCATCACTGTAATCATGGAGGTGTCCAGGTATTAACTACAGGTAACTTACCTGGTGGTTCCAACAGGTGGATCTGCATCACCGTTATCATGGAGGTGTCCAGGTATTAACTACAGGTAACTTACCTGGGGGTTCCATCAGGTGGATCTGCATCACTGATATCATGGAGGCATCCAGGTATTAACTACAGGTAACTTACCTGGCACTTCCAACAGGTGGATCTGCATCACTGATATCATGGAGGTGTCCAGGTATTAACTACAGGTGACTTACCTAGTGGATCCATCAAGTGGATTTGCATCACTGATATCATGGAGGCATCCAGGTATTAACTACAGGTAACTTACCTGGTGGTTCCAACAGGTGGATCTGCATCACTGATATCATGGAGGCATCCAGGTATTAACTACAGGTAACTTACCTGGCACTTCCAACAGGTGGATCTGCATCACTGATATCATGGAGGCATCCAGGTATTAACTACAGGTAACTTACCTGGCACTTCCAACAGGTGGATCTGCATCACTGATATCATGGAGTTGTCCAGGTATTAATTACAGGTAACTTACCTGGGGGTTCCATCAGGTGGATCTGCATCACTGTTATCATGGAGGTGTCCAGATATTAACTACAGGTAACTTACCTGGCGGTTATTGAGGCGTCCAGGTATTAACTACAGGTAACTTACCTGGTGGTTCCATCAGGTGGATCTGCATCACTGTTATCATGGAGGTGTCCAGGTATTAACTACAGGTAACTTACCTGGTGGTTCCAACAGGTGGATCTGCATCACCATTATCATGGAGGTGTCCAGGTATTAACTACAGGTAACTTACCTGGCACTTCCAACAGGTGGATCTGCATCACTGATATCATGGAGGCATCCAGGTATTAATTACAGGTAACTTACCTGGGGGTTCCATCAGGTGGATCTGCATCACTGTTATCAAGGAGGCATCTAGATAGTCGGACTCCGCCTCTTTAGTGTACAGAACTTCCACAGGGTAGGTCCTTCTGGGGATCGTGAAAATAGGCTACAAAATTTACAGGGATCATCTCAAACTTTAAATTTGAGCTATCTTCAAAAATGAAATTTATCCATGACCTCAAAGAACATTTTTTAAAGTAGTCAAATACATAAAAGTTAATCTGTTCATGTTCTTTTAAAAAACAAATTATACAGAGCTTAATTTGCTGTTTTCAAAGACAAATACTAATTAATTGGCAAAGTTGAACTACCTGTATTTGCTTAAGTATGAAATTTTTCAGAATTGATATTCAATGAAAAATAATAACAATGTACTATTACAAATTAGTTTACCGCTTCAAAGAAGTACTGTGAGAATTTGACAGCGTTCAGAGTGGCTGAGGTGACGATGAGCTTCAGTTCTGGTCTCTTCTGTACCGCCTAAAGTCAGAGAGACAAAAATATCATCAAAATCATCATCAAGAACTACAGAATTTTTGCCCCTTTATTTTTGTCTTTTACATTAAAAAATTTGCAAACAATTTTGTCCAATATTAAGAGAGTTGTGTTAAGGAGATAATGTTGTTTTCTTTTTAAACTCATCACATTTTAAATTCCCTCTCTTGTGATGATGGCAAAAATTTCCCTGTATACCGTAAATCTAAATGTAAATATTTTCTATTAAACTAATCAATGCCAATCAAATTGCTTTTCTTTAAAACTTTTCTATTGGAACTAAAATGCACTTTTCGATATATTTAAATCATTAATTCAGCCAATTACTGAATTTTTAATGTGTGTACTTTATTTGTCTCCGATAATTAAAATCCAGCCATCTTGATTGGATTTCATTAAGACTACAGTAAAAGTGATTACTGTAAACCAATTTTTATTCGCATGCAAGAAATATCCACAAGCTCCACGACCTTCTCTAACTCGCGAATTTAATATCAATCGAACCATTAATTCCATTAGTATTAATAGGGAATGTTTCTGTTGTAGCTAAAATTGATTGTCGTGGATTTATTCCAAATTGACGAATCGTGAATAAAAGATGACACAAATAATACTATTCGCGAGAACTTTACTTTCATGTAATTACATGACCATTGCTCGCAAACATTTAATTCTTGCGTATAATAGCATTCCTTATGATTGTATAGAGCAATAACCACATTTCATGAAAATTTTGTCTCGCTTATTTAAGAGTCAATGACTATTTCCCGAAAATAAGGGGTTACGAAAATATAGTGATCTACAGTAGTTAGTTTACAGTATTTACACAATCTACAAAACACGTACATACCGCCTTCAGTAGACCAAACAAGACGTCTGTGTGTATGGTCCTCTCATGAGCTTCGTCTAACATTATAATGCTGTACTGAGTTAGATCACCATCAATAAGGCATTCCCTTAGCATCATACCGTCTGTCATGTATTTAATCTTAGTCTTGGGACTCGTACAGTCCTCAAAACGAATCGTGTAGCAAACCTGAAGGAAATTAAAATTATGCATCTTCATGAAATAATCAAGGCATTCATATATTTTATACATATGGAGTATGTGCATCTGTTAAATGTGTATTATTATTTTGTATCACAAAGCACCTACATATATCTAAATTTGTTAAATCTTTTTGAAATATTTTTTTTTGATTCAGTTTTAAATCTGTATTTTAAATGTACCGGTAAATCTTTAATATTTTTTTTACATGCATCTTCTTTTGTTATGTTTGTGACCCCCCAAAAATACAAACAAAAACATACTTCTGAAAAATTTTTCTTGGAAAGATATAAATGTAAAAAAAAAGTTGTATAAAATGCACAGGGGAGAATAATGTTAGTGAGTCAATTTTGAACCCAAAAAATTACCTCCTGTCCCAGTCGACAACCAAATTCCTCCGAGTCTCGTTTGGCGACAGACATGGCGGCGACACGTCTCAGCTGCGTACAGCCGATCTTCCTTGACGTTGTGTAGCCCGCGCCTCAGCGAGATAGTGTGTGATCTGAGTTGTCTTTCCTGAACCCGTCTCACCAATGACGATTAATACCTGGTTGTTTGTCACTGCCTAAAATTGAGTTTATATAATAAAGTATAATTGTTAAACAGTTGCAAACGTATCTTGTATATGCCTGAGAACCAAACTATAAGAAGCTCAAGGTCTCTGATATTACTATGCAAGTTCTCTTTCAGCATTAAGCATGGTAAGCTAGTCTATAGATTTTATCTATCCTTTTTTTTTTGTCTATTTTGTAAAACTTGAAATCCTTAGTGCAACTCAAATTAGTTCACCTTATACTTATAGAAAATGATTTAAAGTAATTATATACTATTGCTATTTTTATTGTTTTATAGCACAAAAAAATGTGTATATAACTAATGTTTTATAAATTTATCATCATTCTAGACATGATCTCAATGACTAAATATTATTGATTTTAATTCATCAGATTTGAATGACCTCCAGAATTTTCTCATCACCTCATTTTTCTCTCCTCCTTTTTATCAGTCTGGATAAAAGCGTGATAACTCCATACCTTGACTAGTTCTTCCTTAAGTTTAAATATAGGCAGACTCTGCCACTGTTCTAGAAGTGATTTCTTTTCCTTCTTTCCATACGATATGCCTTCTGACCCCCAGATATATATATGTTTCTTCCACTCCGGTAAATCAGCTGGGGCCATTCCAACACCCCTCACCTGGAAGGCTAGCCTTCTGTCACCATCTGAAATATACTCCAAATATATAAATGGTTATTTAAAATTTCCCGCTTCATTTACTATATTTTTCTTACATAACCTTCAGAGAATTTATGAAATTAGAGGAAATTCTAAACTACCCCACAACTTTATGTATCTGTTCTTGTCCTTATACAGTCATGTATTGGATACTAAATGCTGTAAAATCACTTGATTTCTTTGGGCATAATTAATAGGTTCTCAAGAGAAATTATCGGCGGGCAATGTTGTTATGATTTCTATTATTTCAAAGGCCTTCAAAGCCCCTCCCCCTAATCTCTCAAAAAAAGGAAGACATTCTTGGATACTGATCGAGTCTCATGGTAAAGTGATCGATAATTTTAGTTTGTAATCCCAATAACCAAATTAAAATTTTGATACTGATTCCTTGTCTTATAGTTTAATAAAGCTCATTCTGAAATCAGATTTTATGCCATCTCCACTTCTGCATGATTTAAATTTTGTTTCGGTTATAATTATCAAATTAAAGTTCGACAATCTAATGTACCCTCTTGCATGGGGTCAATCCCATCTTTATTTATTTTAATTTTGTTTCGCTTATAATTATCAAATTAAAGTTTGACGTCATCTAACCTACCTTCTGGGATGGGTCAATCCGGTCTTTTTTATTTTAATTTTGGTTTGCCTGTAATTATCAAATTAAGTGTGACAATCTAACGACTACCCTCTGGGATGGGTCAATCCAGCTTTTATTTATCTCAATTTTCTTTTGCTCATAATTATGAAATAAACTAAAGTGTGACGATCTAACGCACCCTCTGGCATAGAGTCAATACAGTCTTTATTAATTTCAATTTTGTTTTGCTTATAATTATCGTATTAAAGTGTGACGATCTAACGTACCCTCTAGGATATTCAATACAGTCTTTATTTATTTTAATTTTGTTTCGTTTATAATTTTCGTATTAAAGTGTGACGATCAGACGTACCCTCTGGCATGGGGTCAATCCAGTCCTTCTTTAGCCCCGAGGGCACGGCGTCCATCTGTGCCTCCCTCTGGGCCTGCTTTAGTTCCCGTCTCTCCCTCTGTAGAGCGTTCTGCATCATGGCAGCTTGTGACAAAGAGCCATTGGGGTTCTGTCAAATTAATCAAATTAAATAATTAATAGATTATACATTAAAATGTAATGTTTAAATGTATGTAAAATTACATTGAAAACTGATAGTGCCTTGATATGCATGTACATGTCTGTATAATGTATTACATGAATGTATTTCATGTACATAATGTAGGTACATGGTTTCATTCTAAACTAATATGTAACATTTTTTCTCTCATGTATGAAAATTAAATTTACACTACAACTAACTGTGCTTCAGTTAGATTTGTTTTTTTCCTTTTTGTTAATCAATAATGAGTAGTTTTTCAAAATAAACTTCACCATATATATTCCCTTTATTATAGACATGGAGTAGAAATCAAAATATGGTCAAAATTTACAAAAATATAAACAAACATGTAGTACATAAATTGTAGAAAAATATATATTTGAAATTGACGTTTAAAGTTATACCTTGACGTCATTTTCACGGGACTAAGATCCAGACCCCCTCGCCTGTGTCTGGTCAGGAACGGTGCCTCCTCTTCTTTCAGTTCTATCTCAATATCCTCGTCAGAATCATCGTCCTTCACCAACACCCCCATCTCCTCGTCATACAACGAAAACAACAAAAATTAATGATTTCTTAGAAGTTAAGTTTTCAATTAAAACTGCAACTCTTTGTGTATTTCTTTGTAAACCATTTGTGTATTTTAATACTGTATGTCTCATGCTAACACTCTCTCTTAAGGTAACTCAACCCTTTCTGGTTCAGCATACTTTAAGGTAGCCGTCCCTTTTTTCTTAGAGTACCTTAAGGTGACTTACCCTTCCTGGCTCAGGGTCCATAGGGAGCTCTTCTCTGTCCCTTTGTCTCCTCTTCTTCTTATCTCTCTCACGACTCATGAATTAAGCAAAATCTCATTGATTAAAATATTAGAAATTTTAAAATTGAAAAATTCATAAAACCTTTTCAAATAAACATGACATATACATTATATACTGCCCAGCAGTTCATGAGAATACAATACAAGGTTGTCCCCAAGACCTGTGGGCCTGAGAAATTTCTTGCCTATTAAAATGTAATAGACCCGAATAATCTGTGGTTATTCTGACAATACTCTTCAACCTCCTAATAAGAGAGAATCCTAGACCCGCTTCTACTTTTCTAAAGCCCCCTCTTTTTTTCAATTCTTATGGACAAACCCGAGTCTCTATGACTTTCAAATAACAAAAATCACAGGGTTCCTATTCCTATAAGTTATTTCATTCAATGTGACCATTTTACTTTTTTTATCCTTAAATATTCCACTGTATACTTTTATTAAAATAGTATATTGATCCTTTGATATGACCTTGATATTACCTTCTGTCTTGATATGACCTTGACATTACCTTCTATCTCAATATGACCTTGATATTACCTTCTATCTTGATATGACCTTGACATTACCTTCTATCTTGATATGACCTTGACATTACCTTCTATCTTGATATGACCTTGACATTACCTTCTATCTTGATATGACCTTGATATTACCTTCTATCTTGATATGACCTTGACATTACCATCTATCTCAATATGACCCTGATATTACCTTCTATCTCAATATGACCTTGATATTACCTTCAATCTCGATATGACCTTGACATTACCTTCTATCTCTGGTCTCTTCTTCTGTCTTTCTCCCTATTTCTAAAAGAAATCCATATCATATAATTTGTCATATCAGCCCTCAGGCTCCATTATCAGCCCTTGAGCTTTCGGCCCTTGGGCTGATATGAGGCCACTCTGATATGACATATGATATGGATTTTAGTATGTAATATTCTCTATATAAATAAAATAAAACTGTCACTAACAAGCACAAACAATAAAATAAGAATCCAAAAAGATCGTTTTTGAAAACGATAGTGGATAACTGCAAAGCATAGCTGTTGATTTTATCTGATGATAATAAAAATATTGTATAGTTTGCCAGTCAAAAAAAAAATATTGAAAATAATTTAGATGAAAGCATAGTCTCATGTTAAGCACACCGAATCCCCCCCCCCCTCCCGTCCCCTAGATCATGCTCATATTGTACATTGTGATTTCTGCTTACTTGGCTTCTTTCTGTGGCTTTGGTTTCATTTTCTGAATCAACCTGAGCAGATTTGCAACCAGTGAATCCTAAAAATAATCAAATATTTACAACATCAATAAATTTATAACAGAGCTCAACAGAAAAGCTTAAATATTAAATGAATTTTAATAATATGCTGGCTCTACAACTCAAATTGTGTGAAAATTGGTTCATTTATCATTTTTCCCTTTCCACAAAAAACTTGTGGTAAAACTGTTATTTTCATAATCATGATAATTAAGGTTATCATAACCTTGTAAAAGAAAATTTTGTCAATTTCACATGTACACATTACAATGATTACTTTCAGTTACATAAAAATATGATATATTACTTCAATTCCCATTACCCTATCCCTGACCTTGCATATTTCAATTTAAAGACTTCACCAAAGAAATAATGCATAACTTTTATAGAAGTTAAGTACAGTCAAGTATTATAAAGTAAACTCCATTTCTTACTGCAAACTCTGCACCATTTTCATCCAGAGCTTTTTTAAAACTTCTCATAAGTATCGTTCTTTTCTGCAAGATGTATGATAA
Organism: Saccostrea cuccullata; assembly: GCF_032062105.1. Lineage (NCBI taxonomy): Eukaryota > Metazoa > Mollusca > Bivalvia > Ostreida > Ostreidae > Saccostrea > Saccostrea cuccullata. Next base: position 42,074 of record NW_026936990.1, read on the forward strand.
ATTCAGCTGGAAAAAAGGAATTAAGAGATGTGAGAAGTTTGAAATCCATTGTGTTAACTTTTAACAGTATTAAAATTAATCTTTATTTCAGTATTAAACTGAATTGGATCAAAGTGGAGGACTTAACCATAATATTGGGAAATTAAACTTAATATATTGGTGAATTGGCTGCACAAATGCACAAGATTCAGAACTCAATCTGCATTTTTGGTGGTAACAAAAATTTCCAAGGAAAAAAAAACTCTCCAAGATTTAATTGATAAAGCAGACATATTATTGAAGTTTAAACATATTCTTCATTTAAATTAGTATATGGTTCAGACCATGAATCGGTAATTCAATTTACCTGCAATTAGTCATTTGATGTAAGAGTCTAGATGTTTCAAATGTTGTTTGAAGAGTTTTAATAGCGACAAATATTATATCGCGAGTGCTGCTTCGAACGAAGTTACACAATCATTTTTCACGTACAACTAGGAATCTACAGTACATTCTGTTTATAACATGCATTTATAAATTATTCTTTTGCCAATATCAAGCCTAATATGTGACTGACAGGGTAATCTCAATTAATATCTCATATGTTTTTCTTAAAAGAAATATTTGCTCTCATACTTTTTTCATTAAATTGGGGAGTATTAAGGGAGTATTCACTATAGGTGGTCATACTTTCTAACAAATATACATAACTTGTATAAATAGCCAATTCCATTTATAAATCTGGTTATATAAACAGGTTCTTGCCAGTCGTAACTGGATATGTAGTGGAAAGAAATATTACACCATATTCATTTGGAGAGAAAATTCGAGTTTCAACTTTAGGCACCATTTTCATACCTATAAGTTAGTGGTTAGAGCGTCTGCTCTAGAGTCGCGAAGTAAGAGTCAATCCTTATGTCGCGGGTTCGAATCCCACTGCGGGACGTGGAGACCGCGCGGTCCTTCGGATGAGACCGTATAAACCAGGTTGGGGGGAAACGTAAATTCCGCTATAATAGTGGTATCTCACTATTATAGTGAAATTACGCTATATTTGCTGCCGTAGAGAGCCTCAATTTCATCGGATACTATACAAGGCTTTAAAACCGCAAGTCATGGTGGGTATTAAAATGAACAAAAACTATCATGTTTGCATGTTTTGAATTTTAATAAATTTTCCACCGTTGCGTTTAATAATGCGAGCACTCTTTTTTTAACGGAAGTTGCATTTTTAACATAGCAACCGATGATTGCGGGGTATTTAAGACTGTTTGAATTTCACTTATTCCTCATTTATGTGCACAAATTGATGCTTGTTACAATTGTCAACTCGCACTAGAAAGGGTTTATGGAATTAAACAAGAAAAAGATTATTTCTCTCTGCATGGTTACGGGTATGGAGGCCCGTTATGGTAAACTTAAAGACCCATTACTGCAAAAGTAAATAAAAAAAAGAGTATACTGATAAACTCGATTTGTATCATCTTAACAAAATCACTTTATAATAAATGATTAAAAAATACGCAGCACAGTTAAGGTTACAGTAAGGAGGCGGGGCCTAATTTGTACGGGAAATGTTTACTATGACGTCACACATAATATAAGGTCTTCAAAATACCACAAAATGAAATTATTTGCTATTTCAAACAGCTCCATAGCTGTATACTACATACAAACTTACGATTACATGCAGTTTTGTCCTTTGTTAAATCCCACACAACAGTATATAAACAATGCATCGATCGCAATGCACTTGTCAATGTGATTTCGCAAAAATGACGCAGTTTGTACACAGTGAGAGGCTGATCAAGTCACATTTTTTACAATGAAAAATGTCTTTTATTCTCAAATAAAATATTTTTTGCAGTAAAATAAAAAGCCGTTAACTTGGATGTGATGTCTATTTTAGTATTTTATATATCAACTGTACGTGCATTCTCCAGACTAGCGATACTGTCGTGTGTTTGTATGCAGGTTCAATGAAAAAGTAATGGAAGGGCCCTAATAAATCGATTTATTGCAAGGGCATACCCTCAATGTATCTTGTCAAAATTTTACACATAAACTCTAGAAGCATTAAGATATTTGAAAAGTGCTGCGAACCTCTTGAAATCTTTCAAATAAATTAATTATAGCTATATTTAATGTTGTTGACCAGCAAAATATTCAACCTGCCGTCAAACAAATTAAATTTTACCAATTAAAAAAGGGAATCTATATAGGTTCGCAGCACTTTTCACAAACTACATATAGTGTTGAAAAGGATTATAAAATAAACCAAGATTTTTTACTTGGTTATGCCCTTGCAATATTGAAATTTATAGATGACCTTTAAACTGCAAGTATAATCGACAAAGTCATGTGCCGTCGACATCACATGAAAAGTCGAAAAAAAAAACTAAATGTCCCCAACATGTAGATTTAAACCACATTACATTTTTTTTTATATCAGTGAATTCCTAAAAAGAATCGCCCATCCTAATAAAGTACGTATTTTTTATCTTTAAAAATCGCCGATATTTCCATTTGTAACCTTAACTGTGCTGCGTAATGATACAAACAATTTTAGAAAATATATCTCATTTCTAATTTCGGGTGGTCAATTGTTTATTTTAGAAAAAAAGACTCAATTTACTTTGGTGTCGGGAATACCCGGTATTTGACAAGAGTGCCTGTAACCTTATTTTAACACATGTTCAAATAATTATGAATTAACAATCTTTTTTACTCCACACAAACGCATCTTATTTAACACTTTATGGTTATGCACTTAAGCAAGAAGGATTTAACTTTAAAATCTGAGAGAAATAGCTTTAGATTTTTTTCTCGTTATTCGAAAAATATAAATCTAATATTCATATGAATTTAAAAAATCATGCTAAAAGTATTAATTTTTTCAGACTTCTAGATTTACACCAGAGTGTTGTAGCTTAATACACAAGGAAACATCAAACAACCAATCACAACTGCTCAATATTCAGCATAAAAAAGTGTCTAAAAATATCATTGACTCAATTCCGCGAAAAAGGGGCAATTATATTTGTACATCGTGTGTTAATGACTTCAGTGCATACTCAAAAAAGTCGAAAACGTTTCAAGATGAAATTATTCAGCATATTGAAACGGAATGTAGTATGGATGAATTGAAAGATATTGCATCAGCAATCGGGAAACGTATATCAAACAGTGTTAAAGAAGACTGTTTAACAGTTCAAAATGACTATAGAAATACAGAAAAACTGGTAAATTTTAATCCGAAAACATGGCTGAAATCTCGAAATGATATTGTTGTTGAGTTTTTAATGTCTACTGCCAACATACATGAATCAGATTTAGAGAACAATAAGAAGTGTGTTGCCCTTGTATCGTGCATTGAGTCCTTGTATAAGGCAAGCCTTTCAAACCTCGTAACTCCCTTAGCATTTGCTAGAAACATTATCAGTTATCATTTTTCTGGTAGCAAGACCCTGTGTGACTTTAATTCTGAGACTGAACCTGCGGGTTCCTACAAAACGATTTTGAGGTGGTTGAAAGAACAAAGTGGTTCAGAAATTATCTGTCCAGTCAATCAAGATGCTATCAGCTTTTATGATAACAATCAAGTTTTGTGCAGAAACTGGAGGGTTAGACACAATGCACAAGTAAAAACAAGCGTTATTACTACATTATTGCATCTGTTTCCTCAAACTTGTGTCAAGTTGCAGCATCAGCCACAACTGTCACCTTTTCTTTGGTTGTACAGCTCTCAACTATCATCCGAAGAGCAGATTAAACTTGTAAATGATTTTATTCATGCATCTTCCATTGACTTTAACCAACTACGAGATGACTTTTTACGACGTAGGATCATGATGGTGTATGACCAGCAAACACAACTGAACGGTGAGATTAAAGATGACATTGACACAAATTCTATTCTGGACAGAACCAAATACTCACTTCAGACATTATATGAAACATTTGAACACAGACATCCACAAGTAGCCCCGACTCTTCTAATGGGGGAGCCTTGCATGAGCAATCCATGTTCATATTCTTCTGTCTGCAAAATCTTGAAAGACATAAAAGGTAGATGCAGCGTTGGAAGTGACCGGAAGTGGACAGTAGTCGGATCGGATGGTCTGCCGTATGTTCTTGGTTCACGTACAGTTGAAAAAGATCGAGAATTACAAGATTTACTTATCATACCTGGATTAGGTCACTATGAAATGAATATGGTGAAGGGTCTTTTCAAACTTCTTTTTGATGTTATTTTAGTTGATCTTGCAAAAATGTTGAACTTTAAGACTACGAAAGCTCTTTCTAGTTTCAAAAATGCGTTTGATCATCACAAATCATGGCAAGCGTTCTGTATATTTTTCTTTGGAACCTGTGATGAGCTTATTCTTCCATATGTGAGACAATGCATAAACCACGAGAAAACTCCATCTCTTCAAGAGTTTTATGAATTCTTGAACAACGCATCCAATCCTAACTTCATCTTTATGAAAGATATTGTATTCACTTATTGCCTTTCCCTTGTCCTCTTTCGCACTGGAACAAGGCGGAACAATTCTTCTGTAATGCTTGCTGGCAGAACAAAGTTTGCTAATTTATTCTATGGTCTGAACATGACTCATTATCAAGAAATTGAATTCAAAGATCTGCGCATGAGAGTGTTAGCGCCAGCAGACGTAAAACAATTTATAACGAGGAATGAATCTTTCTCAGTTTCGGGCCATACAAGTAAAGGCGAGGGAGGGGACTTTGCTTTAGAAGCCTACAATAGGAAAACTAAGTGCTGGATGCCACCAGGTCCACCAACACACACACACACACACACACACACACACACACACACACACACACACACACACACACACACACACACACACACACACACACACACACACACACACACACACACACACACACACACACACACACACACACACACACACACACACACACACACACACACACACACACACACACACACACACACACACACACACACACACACACACACACACACACACACACACACACACACACACACACACACACACACACACACACACACACACACACACACACACACACACACACACACACACACACACACACACACACACACACACACACACACACACACACACACACACACACACACACACACACACACACACACACACACACACCACACACACACACACACACACACACACACACACACACACACACACACACACACACACACACACACACACACACACACACACACACACACACACACACACACACACACACACACACACACACACACACACACACACACACACACACACACACACACACACACACACACACACACACACACACACACACACACACACACACACACACACACACACACACACACACACACACACACACACACACACACACACACACACACACACACACACACACACACACACACACACACACACACACACACACACACACACACACACACACACACACACACACACACACACACACACACACACACACACACACACACACACACACACACACACACACACACACACACACACACACACACACACACACACACACACACACACACACACACACACACACACACACACACACACACACACACACACACACACACACACACACACACACACACACACACACACACACACACACACACACACACACACACACACACACACACACACACACACACACACACACACACACACACACACACACACACACACACACACACACACACACACACACACACACACACACACACACACACACACACACACACACACACACACACACACACACACACACACACACACACACACACACACACACACACACACACACACACACACACACACACACACACACACACACACACACACACACACACACACACACACACACACACACACACACACACACACACACACACACACACACACACACACACACACACACACACACACACACACACACACACACACACACACACACACACACACACACACACACACACACACACACACACACACACACACACACACACACACACACACACACACACACACACACACACACACACACACACACACACACACACACACACACACACACACACACACACACACACACACACACACACACACACACACACACACACACACACACACACACACACACACACACACACACACACACACACACACACACACACACACACACACACACACACACACACACACACACACACACACACACACACACACACACACACACACACACACACACACACACACACACACACACACACACACACACACACACACACACACACACACACACACACACACACACACACACACACACACACACACACACACACACACACACACACACACACACACACACACACACACACACACACACACACACACACACACACACACACACACACACACACACACACACACACACACACACACACACACACACACACACACACACACACACACACACACACACAATTCCTGATGAAAGCAGATGGCTTAGATCAGTAAGAAATGTTGACACATTAGACAAGGTATTTATACTATTTTATATACTGTTTTTATCTTACACATATTGTACATAATATTCAAATTTTTTTCTTATTTCCCTTCGAAGGCTTCTTTACATTTCGTAAATTTCTATGATCATTACAATAATATCTCATCTTTTTCAAAACCTCTTCCTCTGTTATAATGTATCCAGTACATCGGGTATGAAATCTCCTTTTACATCCATGCCTACTGCATCCGACCCATATTTCCTTTTCTTTTTTTCCTTTGTGTTTGTTCATGCAAATTTGACATAGTTTATCATCTTCAACGTGATCAATCAGAGATTTAGATGTGTTTCTTTTACACCGTTTCCTTTTTTCAGCAGCTATAAATGAATTAAGATAATTTTTATGTTGACTGCATAAAACATTGTGCTATTATATTTTTAAATTTTATAAAGTTTAACCTGCATTGTGCTTTGCAACAGGCGAGGGGAAGGAAGTATGTACAGGTTCATCTTCTCTTGGGGGGCTTGAAGGATGCATATGGACTTCCTGTGATTCATTTTTATTGATATCTTTGACTTCAATTTCCTAAATAAATTCAATATGTAATTATCAGAACAATACATCAATGATAAAAAGAATGTATTTAAAATTATAACATCATTTATCCAAGAAAAAAATTATATACATTTAAAAAGTTGCTGCTCCTTTCTTCAAATTTTCTCCCAATCTCAGTGACAAGGGTAACTGAAAATTCAGTTTTAGTCAAGATATGAAGATCTCTCAGCTACAGGAAAGAACAGAATGTTAAAATGAAAGCACAATCAACAGATTTTAGAAATTCCAGAACATGATACAAACAGAAACAAATTTAAACTGCACATTGACCAAGTGGATCAAGATTTTCCAGTATATTTGATACATTATAATGTGCATCAAAATAAAAACTAATTAATATGCACTTGTGTATTCAAATACAGATGAGGAAAACCTTTATTGGGACCCAAAACTGTGTGGAAGACACAACATATGAAATCCCGCTTCAAACAGAAATTTTCAAATGGCGCCAACATCTGAGAAATTCTAACTACCTTAACCCTTCTACAGAATGTCGGCACACCTCTCTGAATGGGATTGAGCTAGACGAAGAACTCCTTAATTTTGCAGCACACTGTAAAGCAAATCGCGCATCATATCATAAAAAAATTGCGCAAGGACAAATGCCAGGTTATTAATCTAGGGTTATTATTAATTAAACGGTTCCTAACCAACTTTTCAAACAAAATTTCTTTTTTTAGGAGAAGATAGAGTTTTCCATTCAAATCTGCTTAAAAGGTTTTGAAATCGAAAAAAAGAGTATAGATGTTGTTGTTTTTTTCTTTAATGAAGTATTATTTTAAGAAATGAAGTAACATACAGTGTTTCACAAAAAAAGATGTATCTTTCTACATCCTGGACAACAGTGTTAATTTAGTCTATTTTTTGTCTAGGAAAAGGACACAAACTTATCCCAATTTTCATATTTCCAAAGGACCGATCTGAATTTCACAAGATTGAGAGGAAGACGGTTAGAGAAATTTCAGATATGGTCCTCAGTGCCATATCTGAAATTAGAAAACTGGGATCAATTGATACCGCTTCCATTCTGCTGCAAACGTGGCATCGGGAAAAACTGAGCACCGCTAAAAAGGACGTCATACTTTCCTTCTACAAAGAATGTGTTGTAGCTCTAGAGGAGGCCACTTTTGTTTTTGAGGGTATATATTTACAGATTTTTTTTTTCGTTTAGACTAACAATGCATGAGGATTACCTGTTTGAAAATTCCAAGTCGCCTATTTCTAAGCGTTTGCGTCCTTTTCAGGGAATTTGTGATGTATTCTATCTTCACGGGCCCTTTTCTTCTCCCACGGCAAGCTTGTCCCTTTTTGTTTTTCCCCGGATTGTAAACAGAAGTGGTTTCTGTGCTATTTGATGACTAAATGTATAATGCAAATGAAGCCGCACAAAATATCTACTAACGTTCATATGCATAATATATACTGACATTAAACATTTTTTAACGTCTAATTGGTATCATTTCAGGAGACGAGGTCGATTCCGAAGAATCTGCGGCAGAAGATTAAAGTCAAATTGTTAAGAGTCTGCTTTTGTAATTTTCTGTTTTTCATCATTACATTAGATAAAAACAGATTACTATTTTGTTCTCAGTATATTTACAATGTAATATACCTAATATGTAGATTCCAAATACTGAGTAAGTATAAACATTGAACATAGAAGGAGGGGGGGTTACAACTTTTATTCTAAAGGAAAGTTTTTAAAAAGTGTGCATATGTAAAATAAAATAAGGAATCAACAAAAAATCAGAAATATTTCTTTGAAATTAAAGTGAATCGTATTTTCGGAAAACAATACATCATGTGTGAAGTAAGTACAAGAATAGAAAAAAAAAGATTTTTGGATTTGCCATAACGGGCCTCCATACCCGTAACCATGCAGAGAGAAATAATCTTTTTCTTGTTTAATTCCATAAACCCTTTCTAGTGCGAGTTGACAATTGTAACAAGCATCAATTTGTGCACATAAATGAGGAATAAGTGAAATTCAAACAGTCTTAAATACCCCGCAATCATCGGTTGCTATGTTAAAAATGCAACTTCCGTTAAAAAAAGAGTGCTCGCATTATTAAACGCAACGGTGGAAAATTTATTAAAATTCAAAACATGCAAACATGATAGTTTTTGTTCATTTTAATACCCACCATGACTTGCGGTTTTAACGCCTTGCATAGTATCCGATGAAATTGAGGCTCTCTACGGCAGCAAATATAGCGTAATTTCACTATAATAGTGAGATACCACTATTATAGCGGAATCTACGTTTCCCCCCAACCTGTAAACCGGAGGCCCCGTGTTGCAGTAGGTGCTGGCACAAAAAAGATCCCTCACTGCTCAAAGGCCCTCAGTGCGACTTTTTGTCTGCTTTTCATAAAACAGAAACTTATTCCAAAATAGCTAAATAAAGCTATATTTTATAGGTAAATAAACCTATATAGATTAATTAGGCTATATATCCTGGCGTATTGTATTTTCGACCTATTTAGATTTCATTTATTAATATATCACAAACTTACTTTATAGAACCTGAAAAAATATGGGCTTAAAATGTTAGCATATTCGTCTATAAATAAAATGATATAACCCAAATTGCAGTTTTGTGTTTATTTTATTTATATGCCATAATATGGAGAGGGTAGATCTACACTGTTTTCCTTACAAAAATATTAGCGTCTTGTGTTTTCGATAGGCCTACGAGACGATAGCTAAACATATCCCGGATAGTGATTTTCCTGGACCTGATGAGTGAAAAATACTCGAGAGGGACATTAAACAACATACAATCAATCAATCATACCTAAGTCCTTGTCGTTTAGTCCCAAATGGTTCTCAAGTTCTGTACAAACTTTAGATACAAGAGACAAAAACTCAAGTTTTTGCAACTCGTCCATCTTTTTCTTTCAATGTGATGCACAGGGTCTTGACTCAATCTGAGCAAAATTGAGTATGTAGTATAATAGGGGAAAAGTTCGCATATTATACTATATACTCAATTTTGCTCAGATTGAGTCAAGACTCTGTGATGTGTAGGATTAACACTGATTAACCAGCCTCTATAACCAGGTAGAGCGCATGCGCGGAACAAATTTACATCGAGAGCAGCAGGGAGGAAACTCGGAATATATGGGTGTTGCTAAAACGCGGAACGGAAAACGGAACGGAAAGCGAAACGGAACGGAAAACGGAATACATATTATTTTTTTAATTCACTTAAAATACACAATTTTTATCATAAACTATATAATTTATTCATATTAAATCCCCTATTATTAAAAGCAGGTTATTAAGTCATATACAATGTCTTATTCACGAAAATCGCTAATAAAGAATGATGTATCTGAATCGAATTTGAAAATGTGTTTTGGGGTGGGGAATAAACTTACTTGAAAAGAGTTTTACAAGCGGAAAAGACAAAAGACAATTTTTTTTTATTGGAAGGGGGGGTGTTCTAAGTCCAACATCTTGAACAGTACTTTTTTACACAAACTTACTACATGAATTGCATTAGCAAAAACTGTTGGGTTTCTATGGTGGCATATTTCTGCCCCTTGTGTGCAAGTTATTTTTCTATCAAATATGTCGACATGCAAGATAAATATGTTGACATGCAAGATAGTTATGTCAACATGCAATATAAATATGTTGACATGCAAGAAAACTGCAATCAAATAAGAATTATAAAAAATCTTCAAAAATCTCAAATATCGCCCACATGTGACATCCAACATGCTAGATGCTACTTATTTATGTTAACATGCAACTTATTTATGTTGACATGCAACTTAGTTATGTTGACATGCAACTTATTTATGTTTACATGCAACATATTTATGTCGACATGCAACTTAGTTATGTTGACATGCGAGATAAATATGTTGACATGCAACTTATTTATGTCTCCATGCAACTTATTTATGTTGACATGCAACTTATTTATGTTGACATGCAACTTATTTATGTTGACATGCAACTTATTTATGTTGACATGCAAGATGAATATGTTGATATGCAAGGTGAATATGTTGACATGCAACATATTTATGTCGACATGCAACTTATTTATGATGGCATGCTGTTTGTTTGAAAGAGGGTGCAGTTTAATCAAAATCTGTGGTTGCAGTGAATGAGAGGCTTAACCTCTGAACGTTCATCTGGTTTCTACACAACTGACAAGGTAAAATCTTGTTTTAAATCTGATATAAAACTGATGTTGGATGTAATGAAGATCGATCTTTTGATTGATTAATCTGGTAATTTGTATAATCCTTACTGATAGTAATTCTTGATGTCAATATCTCTTTTGGTCAGAGTGCCCATTTCTTGAATAATATGTGTACTTCATGTTGCTATTATTTGATTAAACATAATACTTTTAGTTCTTCACTATTTTTAGTGGTTGGATCCAGGAATCTTGAAAAGGGGGGCCCCAACCAGTTTTGGTCGGGGTAAGGGCCCAAGACCACACCAAAAAAATTGATTTATTAAATCTTATGTGTATTTCGGACACAGAGGAGGAGCCCGGACCCCCTGCCCCCTCTAAACCCGACAGTGCTATCTTATATAAGTTTAATTGAATTGCAATTTTTTTATATGATAAACTCTTACAAGCCAAATCGTGGTGTATTTATAGAATAATTTAGTTTGGTGTAAATTTACACACGTAGAAAGCAAAACAAAAATTCATTGTGTATAAAAAAAATTTCCCAATTTTTTTTCAGCGACAAAAATACAACATGGTGAAAATATCTATACAACTGCTCTGGCTCAACGTTTGGTTGTGGACGGACTACCTCTCAGCGAGAATGAAATGATTGCTGTTTATTACCACTCTGGTTATACTATTCAGGAAATTATTGGATATCTTGCGACCAGAAATAACATTGCTCTTAGTGCAAGACAAATTCATCGAGTTTTAAGGGAAATGAATCTGACGAGAGGACATTGTAACGGTTATTCTACATGAACTTTCAGGCTCGGGGTGACATAGGCTATAGAGGAATGAGGAGGCGTCTGCTAATCGACCATAACCTCAATGTGTCTTGTGAATTGGTGCGCCTTGCATTAACTGTTTTGGACGCAGAAGGTGTAATAAGGCGTAGACAACGTCGTCTTCAGCGTAAAAGGTACATTAACGAAGGGCCGAATTTTTGTGTAAGTTCATCTAGATGGCTGGGCCAAGTTAAAACCATTCGGAATTTCCATTCATGGCTGTGTAGATGGCTTTTCAAGATGTATTCTCTGGCTCAGAGCTTGCAATTCTAACAAAAACCCTGAGTATATACTGTAGAAGTACTTTTTTCCGCGTGGTATTAATTTACACTATGTACGCGGTCACAAATTTTCCGCGGAAATTTGTCTAAGCGTACTTAATATAAATGTAATGCATACAGTGACAGTCTGAGGAATCCGCGTAATTTTCTACCCGCGGATTAAACAGAAATTGAGATTCCGCGGAATTATGACCCCGTGGAAAAAAGTACGTCTACAGTATCCAGATTTTATATAGATTATATCAAAGAAATAAACGGGGTCCCTCTAGTCGTATACGCAGACAGGGGTACTGAGAACTCCATAGTTCGAGATTTGCAATACGATTTGCGATGGAATCACCAGGATTCCTTGCAAGGACTATCAAGTTTTAGGTATGGATCGTCTTATAGAAATACAAGAATAAAGCGATTTTGGCGGTGTTTGCGTACGAGAAATGTGTGGCAATTTTTGGATAAATTACTTTAAGGATATGGATAATTTAGGTGTTTTTGACACCTCCGACATAGTCCACCTGGAATGTGCTTGGTATTGTTTCTTACCAATTATCACCAGAGAACTGAACAGAATTATACAGCTTTGGAATGAACACACAATTAGAAGAAACCGCAATGCAGATTGTCCGTCTGGAAAACCAGATGTTATGTATTTTCAGCCCAAAATTTACCAAACAAGAGATTTCAAAATGCCTGTACCTGAAAATCTGAATGGCACAGAACAAGAATATTGTGCCTACCCTCCTGCAAATGGTGTTTCAATGGAATTTGAAGTTATTGGTACTCAAATAAGAATGGATGGAAAACGGTTTGAATTACCCACCAAACACAGTAGAAGAAGCAACAGAACTCTTTATCCGAATAACAGACTTTGTAGATCGCTTATAAATTACATGTATCTACATACATTTACTTGACTCTTGTCGTTTTAAGGAGGTACATTTTTCTTTATGTTCCGAATATTGTTTGATAAAGGAATGAGAAATTGTATGTTTGAGAGGCTTTGTGTATTTAATTGCAACTGTGTATTACTAGTAAAGTATATATATAAATAGTACATAATATATATAATTGTTTTTTTTTTAAATCTGCTTTAACCGTCAAGGTCAAAAATCATAGTAAATTCAGAAAATTGTTACGAGTACTGTTGAGTGTTGAAGTAAGAGTACAAAAGAGTATTTTCCTATGGAATAAAGAATGCATTTGGTCAGCAGGTTTTTTTGATAACTAGGCCAAACTTTTAATTCATGGTAAAAAAAAGAATTGTTCCTTTTTAAAAGGGCTGGGTGGTTGTTGCCATTTCCAGACTATATTGATTTTCTTTAGAAGAAGAGCTCAATATAAAGGTATACAAAAATGTTTAAATTTTTAAACTAAAATATATGAAAATTCTGATTGCCAATGATAGTTGAAAGCTAAAGATATCATATCTAAAAAAAAAAAAAGTTATATCTGATGGTTAATTTGTTGACCCCCCATCCTCCCTAATGAAGTTGTCTTAGGTAATGCACCTGTAAATAAAAGCTCTAGATCTCTTCTCCCTCATTCAAAGCATACCTACTTGACATTGTTACAATTTTTCTCACATCTTATATCCCCATTTTTATTGTTTAGAATATTATATTAGTTAACTGCACTTCATACCTTTTATTCTTAAACTGTTTCATGTAGAACTTCACAGAAATCATGAATCATGAGATGTCTACCATCACATAGGGCCCCACTCAAGTAATGGACAATAGGATAAAAAGCATTTCAGAGAATTTTGCTTTGACCTTGACCAATAACGAAGAAATTGTCCTGTTGGCATAAAACTTTTATTTCAGTCTCATTATCCCTTACCCAAAGCCATTTATTTTTGGTTCTGAACAAGTTTAAGCAAATGAAAAATATTATTCAAGGTCACTGCACATCCTATGACCACGACACTCTGTGGAAGTATGAACCAGACTGGACCAAGGGGAGAACAGATGTGCTTCGGACAAAGATTTTTTATATTCTGCTATGACCTTATCCTTAGACCTTGAAACATAATGCACATCCTTTAAAAGAGATCTCGGACGGACACACTTATTTCTATAGGTCGCCGCAGAGAGGGGCCCTTAAAAGTTTTATAGTCTACGGTCACGTTTCTGAATCGCCAGGACATTTTATTAAAGGAAATACAATTTATACTTTGTTGTTCACCTCATATTATAGAAAATAATTTAAACTGTAATATCTGCTTGAATAAATTTTCGATCATTAAAAGCAACTTTATTTTTACCGACAGAAAAAAATCCAGAACCGTGCCTCATTGCACATGTCTTGGGTAGTAACGAATCTGCACGCATGCACAAATGTTCATAGTTATGTATCACATAATTTCTTTTGCATTTAAATTTAATCATTTAATCATTTAATTCAAAATCTTATCATTTTGAAAATCGATCATATTTAAAAAAGTATATATCCCAAATAAAATCACACATCGATCATATTCACTGAAAACTTTGTCGCCATTCCTGGGTCTTCAGGCACTTACATTGATTGTTGATTTCATTTTTGGATATTACTGCTTCAATGCAGTAGACAACATTTTGATGGTTTGGAAGCAAAATTGAAAAACTAACCAAAAAAAAAAATTCAAACGAGGGTTGTTAAGATTTCTTAAAGGAAAATTAAATGTTGCTTAACTTTGATAAATCACAAGACTTACTGAAATTAAAAACCAAAAAAAAAAAAACCTTTCAACTTGTGTGTATGATATTTTTTCGCAAGTGAGTCATTTGGTTCATTAAAACACAATGTTATCTTTCTTTGACAATGCACGTTGTGTTTTAATACCCTTTTTACATTGAACTCACCAGGTTTCAATGAAGATATTATATATGTGGAAAAATGAATTTATTAAGAATATTCAGTTTCAATAAAATTGAAAAAGGTAATACGTTGAATGTCGACATAAATATGCTGCAAGTTTACATAAATAAGTTGCATGTCAACATATTAATCTTGCATGTCAACATAAATAAGTTGCATGTTAACATAAATAACTTCCATGTCGACAAAAATAAGTTGCCTGTCAACATATTTATCTCGCATGTCAACATAACTAAGTTGCATGCCAACTTAACCAAGTTGCATGTCAACATAAATATGTTGCATGTCGACATAAATAAGTTGTATGTCAACATATATATCTCGCATGTCAACATAACCAAGTTACATGTCGACATAGATATGTTGCATGTCAACATATTTATCTTGCATGTTAACATAAATAAGTTGCATGTTAACATAAATAAGTAGCATCTAGCATGTTGGATATCACATGTGAGCGATATTTGAGATTTTTGAAGATTTTTTATAATTTTTATTTGATTGCAATTTTTTTGCATGTCAACACATTTATATTGCATGTTGACATAACTATCTTGCATGTCAACATATTTATCTTGCATGTCGACATATTTGATAGAAAAATAACTTGCACACAAGGGGCAAAAATATGCCACCATAGGTTTCAGTAAAAAGCTCTGGAGCTAATTTCAAAAGGAAAGGGCGGACCTTTTGAAACTTTTCAGACCTTTCCAAAGAGCGGGAAAATAAACTGAAATGTTTCACCATTCATTCATATCCACCTTGACCCCCCCTTCCCCCTTTACTCACGCACACATGTACCACATACAAACTATAACTTCATTAAATGTAAAGATGCTACATTATTAACACAGAAAAGTTTCTCCACTGTATCCAGAATTTTACTATATAGGAAGCTGCTCTATTTTGTATAAAATTCAAACAAATGAAGTTTACACATTAGAGGTGTTTATCTGAGCTTGCCGGAAAGGTCTGCCATAATCTTAGGATTTTTAAAAATAATTTTCATTCTCTTTAACATTGTCTTGATATCAGATATTTGCCCCCCCCCCCCCCATTTTTCCAGACAAAACCTTTTTACTATAGAAATGTTTATTGAAACCTCCACACTTTGTTGATTTAAAAAGTAGTTAGTAACTGTACAAAAAAAGTATTGAAAAACATTGGAGCAGGAACTTATTCCCCCCTCCCGAATCATACATTTGTGTTTTTTTCCGCTTGTCAAATTCTTTCCAGATAAGTTTAACCCCACCACCACCCACCCACCCTACCCCCCCCCCCCCCCCACACACACACACACACACAAACTTTCAAATTCAATTCTTTGTCACTGCTATGTCAGCAATTTTCGTGAATGAAGGATATGGAGATAACGAACAGTTTTCAACATCGAAAGTCTATAAAACAATACAAAATAGGAGCAGTGCAAGGACCTCCAAAACATCAGAGGTGGTATAAGGTGCCATGGAGGAGTGAGCATCCCCTGCCGACCGGTCACACCCACCGTGTGCTCCTTGTCATTATTTCCGGGAAATAACGGAAAAATCCGTCGTCAATTCAGTGTATAAATAATGGAGTAACAAGTAGTATGAAAAACGTCAGTCAGCATTTGACTCAATGATAAATTGTATTGGCTGACAAGGTCATTGTATCGACGATAGAACGTACGAAATGATGACTTTAAGCGAGACTGTTTATAAATATTCTTGTTTCATTAACTTGTTTGTCAATAAAAAAAAAGAGGTTGAACATGACTTAATAAACTTATTTTATAATAGGGAATTGAATGTGTTTAAAATATACTGTTTATGACAAACATTGTGTATGATAAGTGATTTAATATTTATTTCGTTTTCCGTTCCGTTCCGTTTTCCGTTCCGCGTTTTTGCAACACACAGAATATATAACGAAAACTAGTATTGCTATTCTCAGATGCAGAAATTTATGCATAATTCAATAAAATTTTATTTAAAAAGCAGAAGAATTAATAAGTTTGCTATTAACTTTGCAATTAGTTTTTATTTGTTCATTTAATCTTTTAGTCATTCATTTATTTTTTTAATTGTAATAATTATAAATAAGATACTTAACTGATATATTCATTATTTGTTTGTTTATGTATGAATACATTCTTTTTTTTCATTAATTAATGGTATTATTCTAATGAGTAATTAAATCTTCTATTAATTAATCAATTATGGTTTATTTATTATTTCTAATAATTAAGTAAATGTTTGTTTTACTAATAAATAATTTATTCATTTATTTATAATATTCATTCCTTTTTATAATTATTCTTTTAAAATTAGTCAATTAATTTATTTATTTATTATTTTAATTATCTTTTTATTTATTTTGACATTTATTTATTTATTAATCTTTTGTTTTATTTATTTATTCATATTATTTTTGTTATAGACAGGTTCTGTTTATGTATTGCCAGGGTTTGTATACCCATCACCAAGGTCTATATACCCATCACCAGGGCCCATATTATCTATCACCAGGGTTTATACATGTATACCCATCACCAGGGTCTATATACCTTTCACCAGGGTCTAAATACCCATCACCAGGGTCTAAATAATCTATCAAAAGGGTTTGTTTCCCATCACCAGGGTTTGTATACCCATCACCAAGGTCTATATACCCATCACCAGGGTCTATATTATCTATCACCAGGGATTGTATACCCATCACCGGGGTCTATATACCCATCAACAGGGTCTGTATTACCCATCACCAGAGTCTATATACCCATCACCAGGATCTATATACCCATCACCAGGGCATATATTACACATCAGCAGGGTCTGTATACCCATCACCAGGGTTTGTATACCCATCACCAGGGTCTATATACCCATTACCAGGGTCTAAATAATCTATCAGAAGGGTTTGTTTCCCATCACCAGGGTTTGTATACCCATCACCAAGGTCTATATACCCATCGCCAGGGTCTATATTATCTATCACCAGGGATTGTATACCCATCACCGGGGTCTATATACCCATCACCAGGGTCTGTATTACCGATCACCAGAGTCTATATACCCATCACCAGGGTATATATTACCCATCACCAGGGTCTGTATACCCATCACCAGGGTTTATATACCCATCACCAGGGTCTATATACCCATCACTAGGGTTTGTATACCCATCACCATGGTCTAATATGCATTACCAGGGTCTGTATACCCATCACCAAGGTCTGTATTACCCATCACCAGGGTCTATATACCCATCACCAGGGTCTATAATATCAATCACCAGGGTTTGTTTACCCATTACAAGGGTTTGTATACCCATCACCAGGGTCTGTATTACCCATCACCAGGGTCTGTATTACCAATCACCAGGGTCTATTTACCATCACCAGGGTCTGTATTACCCATCACCAGGGTCTGTATTACCCATCACCAGGGTCAATATACCCATCACCAAGGTCTGTATTACCCATCACCAGAGTCTATATAACCATCACCAAGATATATATACCCATCACCAGGGTCTATAACCCATCACCAGATCTATATACCCATCACCAGGGTTTGTATACCCATCACCAGGGTCTATATACCCATCACCAGGGTCTAAATTATCTATCACAAGGGTTTGTTTCCAATCACCAGGGTCTATATACCCATCACCAAGGTCTATATACCCATCACCAGGGTCTATATTATCCATCACCAGGGATTGTATACCAATCACCGGGGTTTGTATTACCGATCACCAGAGTCTATATACCCATCACCAGGGTATATATTACCCATCACCAGGGTCTATATACCTATCACCAGGGTTTGTATACCCATCACCATGGTCTAATATGCATTACCAGGGTCTGTATACCCATCACCAAGGTCTGTATTACCCATCACCAGGGTCTGTATTACCCATCACAGGGTCTATATACCCATCACCAGGGTCTGTATTACCCATCACCAGGGTTTATATACCCATCACCAGGGTCTATATACCCATCACCAGGGTTTGTATACCCATCACCATGGTCTAATATGCATTACCAGGGTCTGTATACCCATCACCAAGGTCTGTATTACCCATCACCAGGGTCTGTATTACCCATCACCAGGGTCTGTATTACCCATCACCAGGGTCTATATACCCATCACAAGGGTCTGTATTACCCATCACCAGGGTCTATATACCCATCACCAGGGTCTGTATTACCCATCACCAGGGTCTGTATTACCCATCACCAGGGTCTATATACCCATCACCAGGGTCTGTATTACCCATCACCAGGGTCTGTATTACCCATCACCAGGGTCTATATACCCATCACTAGGGTCTGTATTACCCATCACCAGGGTCTGTATTACCCATCAGCAGGGTCTGTATTACCCATCAGCAGGGTCTGTATTACCCATCACCAGGATCTGTATTATCCATCAGCAGGGTCTATATACCCATCACCAGGGTCTTTATTACCAATCACCAGGGTCTATTTACCCATCACCAGGGTCTGTATTACCCATGACCAGGGTCTATATACCCATCACCAGGGTCTGTATTACCCATCACCAGGGTCAATATACACATCACCAGGGTCTGTATTACCCATCACCAGAGTCTATATAACCATCACCAAGATATATATATACCCATCACCAGGGTCTATAACCCATCACCAGGATCTATTTACCCATCACCAGGGTTTGTATACCCATAACCAGGGTCTATATACCCATTACCAGGGTCTAAATAATCTATCACAAAGGTTTGTTTCCCATCACCAGGGTTTGTATACCAATCACCAAGGTCTACATACCCATCACCAGGGTCTATATTATCTATCACCAGGGATTGTATACCCATCACCAGGGTTTATATACCCATCACCAGGGTCTGTATTACCGATCACCAGAGTCTATATACCCATCACCAAGGTATATATTACACATCACCAGGGTCTGTATACCCATCACCAGGGTTTATATACCCATCACCAGGGTTTGTATACCCATCACCAGGGTCTAATATGCATTACCAGGGTCTGTATACCCATCACCAAGGTCTATATACCCATCACCAGGGTCTATATTATCTATCACCAGGGATTGTATACCCATCACCGGGGTCTATATACCCATCACCAGGGTCTGTATTACCGATCACCAGAGTCTATATACCCATCACCAGGGTATATATTACCCATCACCAGGGTCTGTATACCCATCACCAGGGTTTATATACCCATCACCAGGGTCTATATACCCATCACCAGGGTTTGTATACCCATCACCATGGTCTAATATGCATTACCAGGGTCTGTATACCCATCACCAAGGTCTGTATTACCCATCAACAGGGTCTATATACCCATCACCAGGGTCTATAATATCAATTACCAGGGTTTGTTTACCCATCACAAGGGGTTGTATACCCATCACCAGAGTCTGTATTACCCATCACCAGGGTCTGTATTACCAATCACCAGGGTCTATTTACCATCACCAGGGTCTGTATTACCCATCACCAGGGTCAATATACCCATCACCAAGGTCTGTATTACCCATCACCAGAGTCTATATAACCATCACCAAGATATATATACCCATCACCAGGGTCTATAACCCATCACCAGATCTATATACCCATCACCAGGGTTTGTATACCCATCACCAGGGTCTAAATTATCTATCACAAGGGTTTGTTTCCAATCACCAGGGTCTATATACCCATCACCAAGGTCTATATACCCATCACCAGGGTCTATATTATCTATCACCAGGGATTGTATACCAATCACCGGGGTCTGTATAACCGATCACCAGAGTCTATATACCCATCACCAGGGTATATATTACCCATCACCAGGGTCTGTATACCCATCACCAGGGTTTATATACCCATCACCACGGTCTATATACCCATCACCAGGGTTTGTATACCCATCACCATGGTCTAATATGCATTACCAGGGTCTGTATACCCATCACCAAGGTCTGTATTACCCATCACCAGGGTCTGTATTACCCATCACAGGGTCTATATACCCATCACCAGGGTCTGTATTACCCATCACCAGGGTTTATATACCCATCACCAGGGTCTATATACCCATCACCAGGGTTTGTATACCCATCACCATGGTCTAATATGCATTACCAGGGTCTGTATACCCATCACCAAGGTCTGTATTACCCATCACCAGGGTCTATATACCCATCACCAGGGTCTATAATATCAATTACCAGGGTTTGTTTACCCATCACAAGGGTTTGTATACCCATCACCAGGGTCTGTATTACCCATCACCAGGGTCTGTATTACCAATCACCAGGGTCTATTTACCATCACCAGGGTCTGTATTACCCATCACCAGGGTCAATATACCCATCACCAAGGTCTGTATTACCCATCACCAGAGTCTATATAACCATCACCAAGATATATATACCCATCACCAGGGTCTATAACCCATCACCAGATCTATATACCCATCACCAGGGTTTGTATACCCATCACCAGGGTCTATATACCCATCACCAGGGTCTAAATTATCTATCACAAGGGTTTGTTTCCAATCACCAGGGTCTATATACCCATCACCAAGGTCTATATACCCATCACCAGGGTCTATATTATCCATCACCAGGGATTGTATACCAATCACCGGGGTCTATATTACCGATCACCAGAGTCTATATACCCATCACCAGGGTATATATTACCCATCACCAGGGTCTGTATACCCATCACCAGGGTTTATATACCCATCACCACGGTCTATATACCCATCACCAGGGTTTGTATACCCATCACCATGGTCTAATATGCATTACCAGGGTCTGTATACCCATCACCAAGGTCTGTATTACCCATCACCAGGGTCTGTATTACCCATCACAGGGTCTATATACCCATCACCAGGGTCTGTATTACCCATCACCAGGGTTTATATACCCATTCACCAGGGTCTATATACCCATCACCAGGGTTTGTATACCCATCACCATGGTCTAATATGCATTACCAGGGTCTGTATACCCATCACCAAGGTCTGTATTACCCATCACCAGGGTCTGTATTACCCATCACAGGGTCTATATACCCATCACCAGGGTCTGTATTACCCATCACCAGGGTCTATATACCCATCACAAGGGTATGTATTACCCATCACCAGGGTCTATATACCCATCACCAGGATCTATATACCCATCACCAGGGTATTTATTACCCATCACCAGGGTCTGTATTACCCATCACCAGGGTCTGTATTACCCATTACCAGGGTCTGTATTACCCATCACCAGGGTCTGTATTACCCATCACCAGGGTCTGTATTACCCATCACCAGGGTCTGTATTACCCATCACCAGGGTCTATATACCCATCACCAGGGTCCGTTTTACCCATCACAATGGGTCTGTATTACCCATTACCAGGGTCTGTATTACTCATCACCAGGGTCTGTATTACCCATCAGCAGGGTCCGTATTACCCATCAGCAGGGTCTGTATTACCCATCACCAGGATCTGTATTATCCATCAGCAGGGTCTATATACCCATCACCAGGGTCTTTATTACCAATCACCAGGTTCTATTTACCCATCACCAGGGTCTGTATTACCCATGACCAGGGTCTATATACCCATGACCAGGGTCTGTATTACCCATCACCAGGGTCAATATACACATCACCAGGGTCTGTATTACCCATCACCAGAGTCTATATAACCATCACCAAGATATATATATACCCATCACCAGGGTCTATAACCCATCACCAGGATCTATTTACCCATCACCAGGGTTTGTATACCCATCACCAGGGTCTATATACCCATTACCAGGGTCTAAATAATCTATCACAAAGGTTTGTTTCCCATCACCAGGGTTTGTATACCAATCACCAAGGTCTATATACCCATCACCAGGGTTTATATTATCTATCACCAGGGATTGTATACCCATCAGCAGGGTTTATATTCTCATCACCAGGGTCTGTATTACCGATCACCAGAGTCTATATACCCATCACCAAGATATATATTACCCATCACCAGGGTCTGTATACCCATCACCAGGGTTTATATACCCATCACCAGGGTCTATATACCCATCACCAGGGTTTGTATACCCATCACCAGGGTCTAATATGCATTACCAGGGTCTGTATACCCATCACCAAGGTCTGTATTACCCATCACCAGGGTCTATATACCCATCACCAGGGTCTATAATATCAATCACCAGGGTTTGTTTACCCATCACAAGGGTTTGTATACCCATAACCAGGGTCTATATACCCATCACCAGGGTTTGTATACCCATCACAAGAGTCTATATACCCATCACCAGGATGTATATACCCATGTCCAGCGTATGTATTACCCATCACCAGGGTTTGTATACCCATCACCAGGGTCTATATACCCATAACCAGGGTCTAAATCATCTATCACCAGGGTTTGTATACCCATCAGCAAGGTTTGTATACCCATCACCATGGTCTACATAACCCATCAGCAGGGTTTGTATACCCATCACCAGAGTTTGTTTACCCATCACCAGGGTTTGTATACCCATCACCAAGGTTTGTATACCCATCACCAGAGTTTGTATACCCATCACCAGAGTTTGTATCACCCATCACCAGGGTTTGTATTACCCATCACCAGAGTTTGTATACCCATCACCAGGGTATATATATCCATCACCAGAGTTTGTATACCCATCACTAGGGTTTGTTTACCCATCAACAGGGTCTATATACCCATCACCATGGTCTGTATTGCCCATCACCAAGGTCTATATACCCATCACCAGGGTCTATTTTATTCGCGTGCGAGAAATATCTGCGAGTTCTGCGACTTCCTTTTATTCGCAAATATTAATCGCCGGGAACCATTTTGCTAGGGATTTGTAGAGAATGTATTTTCGGTCTCGAAAATAAATCGTCGCGGAATAATTCTAAACTTACGAATAAAAGATGACTCAATAATAGTTGGTTTACAGTACCCATTATGGCACGCCGATTGGTTCAAAATTATTTTCTGCACGACCTTAAACAAAAATTACACGAGTAAGTAAAACCTTACACAAAGTGAGGAAAGTATACACAGAATTATTTAAATTTACACATACTACAGAAAAACTACACAATCAACAAAATATTTACACGATATAGTGAGAAAATTACACAAACGTAAAAAGGAAAACTGCACGAGTAAGAATACAACATCGACATAATATACGGCGCATCCTCATTGCGCACATTTCATTAATATTCATTAGAGAACAGCTCAGGGTAGCTTGGATGCTTGAAACATATACCTATAAATTTATCCTAAAGGATGAGTAACGTGTTGTTAATATTTATTTAATCTTTTTTAAAAGGATTCAGTCTTTTAGAATTCCGCTAGACTCTCAAGAATATGTACAATGTGTTTTATACATGTATAAATTTACACACAATCTTAAGTATGGAATATGAACACCCCCGATTAAAAACATTCTACACATGTAAATAAGGTAAAAGGGATGCATATTACCAGTTGTGTGTATAATTGTTAGATTTTTAAATTATGTCATTCCTCTATCATTGTCCATATAGCAATTTCTTTTGAAAGTGTAAAACATTGATATAGTAAAGGTCTTCATAAAAATTAATAAAAACAGCATGTGATGTAATACAGTTAACAACAAATCAAACTCTTCTCCTCCACCACCCACTGTGTGTACGTCGGTAATAATTAAGGATGTGGATGCGTGACCTTTTCATATCGAGATATTCCTCCCTGCTGGTGCTGGAATGAAAGACACCTGTACGCTAATCGATTTATAGTTATTTGACACATCAATAATACCTTTTGATTAAGGATTACTAGCAATTAATACAGAGATTTTGATGCAATGTTGCGATCATCTGGGTTGTGGAATTTGACAGAAAACTTTTTGGAAATAAACAGTAAAAAATAGAAATAAGGCAAATATTTGCGCAACTTTAAGTTTTATATTGAAACGATCGTATATAATATTTTTTTAAATACAACTATGTATGTGACAATGTAGAACATGTAGTCTTCAGTTTTGAACAATGTATAGTTATTTCATAAATATCCATGTGAATGTAGAAAAATTGTATGTTGTCGTTTTAGTTATGTGAATTTAAGCTTAATATATTGTTGTTTTTTTTTAATGTAGTTTGCTTTGAATAGGTAAAATGCATAATAAAGGAGTTAAAACAATTTAAAATTATAATATACAGACACATATAATACCGGTATAGCATCGCTTTTGATAGTGGGGAGGGGGTTAGAATCTTTTTGACAAATTACCTGAAAAGCCTAATTGCATGAAAAGCGAAAAAAGGGGGTTGGGAAGTGTCCAAACTCGAAAATCCTATTTCGTTGAGGTAGTGAGGCACCTTCAATATTCCACCTTCTTTTCGAAACACATAAGCATATATTACTTAGATTTAAACTACCAAACAAAAAAGGGGATAGGGCTTTTCAGTGGATATTTACGATAGAAAAAGGTTATGTTTGCCAAGGAAAAGAAAACGAAAAGGGGGAAGGGACATGCCCCATCTGATGCTACTGGCTGAAATATTTTTCTATGAATTTAAGCGTACATGAAATAGTCGATCGAAATCAGGATTGCAATTCAACCTAAAACAATAGCGATAAATATTGTAATTAACCGTCCATATCCTGGAATTTGCGTTCGACCTAACAACATTTAAAAATTGGAGGATAGGTGTTATTACAAAAAACTTAAATTTAGTGTTTGGGAAATAATAAATTATTAAAATTTTATGAATACGAATTCTAAATGTAAAGAGAATTTGTTGTCTTGGAAAATATTTGCAAAAATCGTGCTCTATTTGGAACATGATGTATTTGCATTTTTCAAGAATGATAAAACAAGTTCTATATTCTTTCCATTTATTATCATGCAGATGTATTTAGTAATTCACAATGTTTTAAAAGTCTTGGTGTGTCATTATGGTCCAACGATTTGAAACTTAAATAAATTTATATTGGGACTCCAATCCATCCACGAACCAGGTCCGCCACTGATCATGTGTTTTTCCATAGCCAGGATTATTTGAGTAGAGTTTTGTTATTTCATTTGGACAAATGTTTTCATTTTTAATAAAAATGACCAGATAAACCGAGAATACTAGTATACTTATTTACTCTAAGTGCTTTGTACATGCGCTTTTGAAAACAGTTATCAAGTAATCGCCATTACGAATGAAGGCAACGCTTACAAAAAATGTCTTGTTTTTATTTAGAAGTTTATAACTGAAAATATGAAATATCATGGAAAAAAAAATCATAACAAAAAGTAGGCTACAGATATCCAACCAAAATTGATATCGGATATTTTATAAGTTTGGATATATATGTAAATAGAAATAAAATATTTTTATGTTTGACTTTAAAAATACGTTGTGTACATCTAAGATAATCCTCACTTTGTATACAATTGTATATATCCAGCCAACTGAATTTCCTATTCCGAAATGGGGAAAAAATCTCCTCAAATGAATTTTTTTTAAATCAAGATCCTTGTCAACCGTATACTGTACGTCCATCGTTAGGTACTTTTAGTTCGAGCCCAGTGCATCATATGCAATGGTACTTTTTTTTTACCCCGCATTGTAGCACAAACGTGCGATTCATTCTTGTTACAATTTTTGTCCGGCATCATATAATACATCCTTGATCCCAGTCAATATAAGAAAAACATAGAATTTTCAAAAAGCTTTTAAATACTCTCGCATAGATCAGAAGGAAACACTTCATTCGAAATCGCCGGCGCGGATCCCGACCTTTTTTCCCGGGGGGGGGGGTCCACCCCAGTCAAAAAAAAAATCCAATCCCAGAAATTTCTTGACAAGCAAAAAAAAAAAAAAAAAAAAAAACTAAACTCGCCCAAACGTCAAAAACCTATTTCGTGGGGGGGGGGGGTGGGGGGGGGGGGGGGGGGGTGGGGGGGTAGTGGTGACTTCTATTGCCTCAAATCTTTCACTTTTCATACGCATTTCACACATATTCGCGTTTACCAAGGGGGGGGGGGTCGGCGTCCGCCAGGGGGGGTCCATGGTTACTTTTTTCTTGTTTTAGTATATACATTATTTAACCTGGTAAATTCCAGGGGGGGTCCAGACCCCCCCGACCCACCCTCTAGATCCGCGCATGAGTCGGATTGTAAAAAAGCAACTTTCATCCTCGATAACATTCAGCTTAGCATACATGAAGAGATAAAGAGTACAGAAAACCAAGAACACGATGAATATTCTATGTGCATAGTAATGATATGCGCAGCTGTATGCGCAGTAAAATTGTTTGTGTAATTTTTAGTTTCTTCTGCTCGTGCAATTTTCGATTTTTGTTTGTGCATATTAAACACTTTAATCGTGTAAAAAATTTCAGATTCGTGTACTTTTTGTTATGTTTGTGTTAAAATCTTTCAAACTAGATCTATGTGCAATTTTTACCGATACGTGCATTTTTATTTTACTCGTGTATATTTTTCTTCTAGCTCGTGTATAAAATCGTGATCGTTGTGCAGAAAATAATTTTGAACCAATCGGCGTGCCATAACCCATCACCAGGGTCTATATACCCATCACCAGGATCTATATACCCATCGCCAGGGTTTGTATTACCCATCACCAGGATCTATATACCCATCACCAGGGTCTGTATTACCCATCACCAGGGTATATATTACCCATCACCAGGGTCTATATACCCATCACCAGGGTCTATATACCCATCACCAGGGTCTGTATTACCCATCACCAGGGTCTGTATACCCATCACCAGGGTCTGTATTACCCATCACCAGGGTCTATATACCCATCACCAGGGTCTATATACCCATCACCAGGGTCTGTATTACCCATCACCAGGGTCTGTATTACCCATCACCAGGGTCTATTTACCCATCACCAGGGTCTGTTTTACCCATCACCAGGGTCTTTATTACCCATCACCAGGGTCTATATACCCATCACCAGGGTCTGTATTACCCCTCACCAGGGTCAATATACCCATCACCAGGGTCTGTATTACCCATCACCAGAGTCTATATAACCATCACCAAGATATATATACCCATCACCAGAGTCTATAACCCATCACCAGGATCTATATACCCATCACCAGGGTCTGTATTACCCATCACCAGGGTCTATATACCCATCACCAGGGTCTATAACCCATCACCAGGATCTATATATACCCATCACCAGGGTCTGTATTACCCATCACCAGGGTCTATATACGCATCACCAGAGTCTTTATTCATCATGACCGGGTTCTGTATACCACTCTACAGGTTCTATTTACCCATCACTAGAGTCATTACCGCTATTATTGCAAATCATCAAGGTTTGTATATTTATATCTAGGGTAGGTATTACCTGTCACGTACCAGGGTCTACTTACTTATTACCAGTCTCTGTAATTGATCACTTTTTACTATATTAACAATGGTGTATCAGAAAGAGTCTGTATTTGCAAGGGTTTGATTTTTAATATAACCAAGAGTATGTGCATCGCAGAGGGTCGTTGTCAAGGGTCTCGGTATCAACAAGGGTCTATTGTTATATTCCTGTTATTAGTTTGACCTTTTTACTGACTTTCGTTTATTAGTAAAACCAGTTGATGCTGTATCATTATTAGCCAATCAGATAATTTCTTTTGTTTTATGTGCGAGTCTGTTATGTAATAGAATAAACGTGTTCAGCTTCCATGTGTTCATCACTCTGGGTCCAACGTCTATCAAATACCTCATAATCTAACATCTATGACTCTATGTATCACGCAGGGTCTTTGTCACCAAGGGTCTATGTATCATAAAAAGTATGTATATTACTAATGCCCTGTGTTTTACCAACGGTGTATGTATCACCAAGGGACTGTATCACAAAGGTTATGTTTATCACCAAGTGCTTGTTTGTATCACCCAGGGTCTCTGTATTGCCAAGGGTACGTCTATGTATCACCGAGGGTCTGTGTATCACCAAGGGTCTGTGTATCACCAAGGGTCTATGTATCACCTAGGGTGTATGTATCACCTAGGGTCTATCTATCACCTAGGGTGTATGTATCATCTAGGGTCTATGTATCACCGAGGGTCTGTGTATCACCATGCACGGGTCTATGTATCACCTAGGGTCTATGTATCACCTAGGGTCTGTGTATCACCTTGGGTCTGTGTATCACCAAGAGTCTGTATATCACCTAGGGTCTATGTATCACCTAGGGTCTATGTATCACCTTGGGTCTATAGTATCACCGAGGGTCTGTGTATCACCTAGGGTCTATGTATCACAATGGGTCTATGTATCACCTAGGGTCTGTGTGTATCACCTAGGGTCTGTGTATCACAATGCTTTGTGTGTCACCAAGGATCTGTGTACCACCCAGGGTTTTCTCCTAGGGTCTATGTATCACTAGGGTCTATGGAACACCTAGGATCTATGTATCACCTAGTGTCTATGGAACAACTAGTATCTATGCATCACCTTTGGTCTATGTATCACTTTGGGTCTGTGTATCACATAGGGTCTGTGTATCACCAAGGGTCTATGTATCACCTAGGGTTTGTGTACTTTTTGTCCATCAGCAATGATCATTAACCCATCAGAAGAGTGTGTATACTTATTACATAGCCTGAAAAGCCATATTAAGGATTTTTCCTCTTGCGGGGTCGAAGTAAATTGTTTGTTTATGTATGTACAACTTGATTTAATACTATTATAAACTTATATTGCAATATTTGTTTCAAATACTAGTATTTGTTCTCAGCGATATTTTGACAAGAAAATAACATTTATAATTCAACTCATTAAACAGTTAAAGATTACGGTATACCTATAACTAATACCCCAATCTCGATTACTATTTTGTTTCAGACTTACTCACTAAATACGAGTACTTACATTTTAATTTTATCAAATATTAAATTAACTGAAAATATTGTACATTCAGACATTTCAACTTGTTTAAGTTAAATTAGATCGGGATCAAACGATCAATCGTAACCTGAAATCAAAAACCGAAATAACTCCTAAAATAAATAAAACATACAATTTTTAAAAAATATATATATTCATTATGTTAAACTAAAGTAGAAAAACATACAAAAAGTAGTTTAATTGCATTAAATTATAAAATATTACTAGCGTACTCTAAAATAGTCTAACGTACTAGTACAGCGTACTCTGTTTAGTATAGAACGGTTTTACTATATTATACCTGTATCAGTAAAGAAAAAAAAAGAACTAGTTTTGACATTCCGATTATGCATGCATTGGCAAACCCAGGAATCTTGAAAAAGGGGGGGGGGCAGCTGAGGTCGGAGTAGGTGCCCTCAGTCACACAAGAAATTGATAATAAATACACGTATTAATTAAATCTTATTTATAATTTGGTCACAAAAAGGAGAGGGGTCCAGATCCCCTATAAATCCATGAGTGGCATAATATGCAAATTTGAATTTAAAGCTGAAGTATAAGAAAACATTTCTTGCAAAGGAATTAAATAGGATGTTTAGTTTTCCCTTTAATGGCAACTTTTCAGACCTGAGGGGAAAAACAAACTCTAAATGTTTTACGGTCGGGATCATACCCCCCTTCCAAAAATTCACACTTTAACTTCATTGAATTTAAAGATGACACATTAATTTTACTACAGTTAAGATTTACAACTCTATCTATCCAAGAATTTAATTGACAGGAAGCGAATTTATTTTGTATAAAATTTAACAACCAGTTTTACAGTCGAAGTGTTTATCCGAAAACTAAAAACTAACAATTAGGGGACGCATGTGACTGATGTACATGCTTGCCGGAAAGGGGTGCTCTAATAGTAATCTTAAGATTTTTTTTTTTTACTTTTTATTTTTTTTTTAACAATGACCATTATTCATTTAGATACCAAATATTGCCCACCCCCCCTCAACTGTTTACCAAATATAACCTTTTTACTATAGAAATGTTCATTGAAACCCCCAACACTTTCTGTCTGTTAAATGAATGTAGTAAGTTTGTGTAAAAAAAGAACTGATAGAAATTGGAGTTGGAATTTATCATCAATTGTCTTTTTTCGCGTGTCAAGTTCGACTTTTTCCTCTACCCCCCCCCCCCCTTTTCAAAAGCGATGCTACGTCACTACTATGTCAGCAGTTTTCTTAAGAGACTTAACATGACTAAATCAATTTGTATTTATAAAGGAGTGATTTAATATGTATAACATACATCGTTTCTGAGAAAATTTATTTATTTTAAATGATTTAAAATATTTTCCGTTTCCGTTACGTTCCGCTTTCCGTTCCGTTTTCCGTTCCGCGTTTTAGTAACACCCTAATATCAGCATGCAATACATGTATTCATTTCAATAGCTATAGTTTTGTTTTCTTCTGGCCTTCTTCATAATTACATGTATATATGTTTTTCTTTGTCAGTTGACACCTTTTCTCTGCCTCTTCTGTTGGTATTTCAGTTTTCAAACACCAACAGCTGAACTAAGAAATTTGGCCCCCTTCATCAAGGCATGATTTAAGGGAAATTATCTGGAATAAATAAATTTGTCTGTAAAAGAAATTCAAATTGACACCTGTCAGTGAATTGTTAACATAAGCTTATTAAGTGGCTTAATTACTCCAACCCAAATAACATTTGATTTAGTTGACCTATGACTTACATAAGGCCTTTCTTTGGGTACCATCAAATTTGACTTTTTGAACTTGACCTTGGAGTTTGCCCCACTTCTATACAAAAATTCCCAACTTTTACTTTGGCCATAACTTTTGAATGGTAGATACTAGGACTTTCATATTTCACAAATATATTCTTTGTGACATGACCTTTCTTTGGATTCCAACATTTTTGACCTTTTGACCTTGGATCAACATAAGAAGCTTGATTACATTATCTTGAATGGTATATTTAAAACTCATCAAGCTAAAACTCTAGTTTAAGAAAAGTGAGGTCAATGCCAAAGTAATTTTAAAAAAAGGTCAAAGTCAAAAATTTAGATGCAGTTGCAAAGCGCTCATCAATATCTATCAGCATAATTCTGAAGTTTTATACAAATATCTGGTGTAATTTCTTTGAAAATTAACTTTAAACTGAGCTAAATGCCAACTGCAGCAGAAGGATATAATTATGAAAATACAGAGGACAGAGAGGACAGACATCACCCCCAGCCATATGGATCATGGTGGGGCAGATAAAATAAAGAGGGCCAGCAGGTGAACTAGGAACTGAAAATATTCATGGTGAGCGTCAGCAGTCTATTTCCTAAGACTCAGTTCTGTACAGGGTTTTGATAAAATCTGACCTTATAATTAGTGCTATATAGGATGTCAGTGACGTCAAAGGTCCCATACTCAATACTATATAGGATATTAGCGAAGGCACGGGCCCATAACTAGGTACTATAGCATGTCGGTGAAGTCAAGGGCCTCGATATTCTCAGTACTATATAGCATGTTGGTGTAGTCACGGGCCTATAACTAGGTACTATATAGGAGGTTGGTGAAGTCATGGGCCTAAAACTAGGTACTATATAGCATGTCGGTGAAGTCACGGGCCTATAACTAGGTACTATGTAGGATGTCGGTGAAGTCACGGGCCTATAACTAGGTACTACATGTATGTAGGATGTCGGCGAAGTCACGGGCCTATAACTAGGTACTTTATAGCATGTCGGTGAAGTCAAGGGCCTATAACTAGGTACTATGTAGGATGTCGGTGAAGTCACGGGCCTATAACTAGGTACTACATGTATGTAGGATGTCGGCGAAGTCACGGGCCTATAACTAGGTACTTTATAGCATGTCGGTGAAGTCAAGGGCCTATAACTAGGTACTATGTAGGATGTCGGTGAAGTCAAGGGCCTCATACTCAGTACTATTTAGGATGTAGGTGAAGTCACGGGCCTATAACTAGGTAGCATGTCTGAAGTAACGGGCCTATAAATAGGTACTATGTAGGATGTCGGTGAAGTCACGGGCCTATAACTAGGTACTTTATAGGATGTCGGCGAAGTCACGGGCCTATAACTAGGTACTTTATAGCATGTCGGTGAAGTAACGGGCCTATAAATAGGTACTATGTAGGATGTCGGTGAAGTCACGGGCCAATAACTAGGTACTACATGTATGTAGGATGTCGGCGAAGTCATGGGTCAATAGCTAGGTACTTTATAGCATGTCGGTGAAGTCACGGGCCTATAACTAGGTTTTATATAGGATGTCGGCGAAGTCATGGGCCTATAACTAGGTACTTTATAGCATGTCAGTGAAGTCACGGGCCTATAACTAGGTACTATGTAGGATGTCGGCGAAGTCACGGGCCTATAGCTAGGTACTATATAGCATGTCGGTGAAGTCACGGGCCTATAGCTAGGTACTATATAGCATGTCGGCGAAGTCACGGGCCTATAGCTAGGTACTATATAGCATGTCAGTGAAGTCACGGGCCTATTACTAGGTACTATAGAGCATGTCAGTGATGTCACGGGCCTATTACTAGGTACTTTATTGCATCTCGGTGAAGTCACGGGCCTATAGCTAGGTACTATATAGCATGTCGGTGAAGTCACGGGCCTATAACTAGGTACTATATAGCATGTCAGTGAAGTCACGGGCCTATAAATAGGTACTATATAGCATGTCAGAGAAGTCACGGGCCTATAACTAGGTACTTTATAGCATGTCAGTGAAGTCACGGGCCTATAACTAGGTTCTATATAGGATGTCGGCGAAGTCACGGGCCTATAACTAGGTACTTTATAGCATGTCAGTGAAGTCACGGGCCTATAGCTAGGTACTATATAGCATGTCAGTGAAGTCACGGGCCTATAGTTAGGTACTATATAGCATGTCAGTGAAGTCACGGGCCTATTACTAGGTACTATATAGCATGTCGGTGAAGTCACGGGCCTATAGCTAGGTTTTATATAGGATGTCGGTGAAGTCACGGGCCTATAACTAGGTACTATATAGCATGTCGGTGAAGTCACGGGCCTATAACTAGGTACTATATAGGATGTCGGTGAAGTCACGGGCCTATAACTAGGTACTATATAGCATGTCGGTGAAGTCACGGGCCTATTACTAGGTACTATATAGCATGTCGGTGAAGTCACGGGCCTATAACTAGGTACTATATAGCAGGTCGGTGAAGTCACGGGCCTATTACTAGGTACTATATAGCATGTCGGTGTAGTCACGGGCCTATTACTAGGTACTATATAGCATGTCGGTGAAGTCACGGGCCTATTACTAGGTACTATATAGCATGTCGGTGAAGTCACGGGCCTATAACTAGGTACTATATAGCATGTCGGTGAAGTCACGGGCCTATTACTAGGTACTATATAGCATGTCGGTGAAGTCACGGGCCTATAACTAGGTTCTATATAGGATGTCGGTGAAGTCACGGGCCTATAGCTAGGTACTATATAGCATGTCAGTGAAGTCACGGGCCTATAGCTAGGTACTATATGGCATGTCAGTGAAGTCACGGGCCTATAGCTAGGTACTATATATCATGTCAGTGAAGTCACGGGCCTATAACTAGGTACTATATATGCCTTATTTACAGATTCAGATTTTTGTGTACAAGTATGATATTTTATTCTATCAAGATTACTTTGTCCTAAAGTCAAATTTATAGAGTATTTTAACAAACATTTGTATTTTTCCGTCTTGTTTAATTTAAAGTCACTAGGTTCCACTTATTGCTTTCAGTCCACAACAGGAAAAAGAAATAAAGTTGACAGGACTTTCCGCACTGTTCCTGGTAGCAGTTTATTAGGGAACCAACCGCAGTAGACATAGCACGCTTCATCAAAAGTAAGTGGATATGGATTC
>NW_026936991.1:0-75281 GCF_032062105.1 Saccostrea cuccullata
CCCTAAATCACTTTGCTTGCTATTAAAATCTATCGTTTGGACAGAAAATGTATTCTTGTTTCTGACCTGAACTGTTTCCAATAATCACTTCAAGTCGCATTTGCATTTCCTTGTTTGGAAACGCTGTAAACGTTCAAGGAAAATGCAAGCGAGATAACTCTGTCTATACGCAGTACATTTAATACTGTCCAGAAAATCTTTTTCAGTAAGACTTCATTTTTATTTTTATTTAATGCGCTTTAATTTTGTCTTTATGAACAGACAAAAACGAAGTCAATTCTAAAGGTTCAGAAACATATCTGAAATATACCATACCAGTTTTTTTGTAATTAAAGGGAAAACAAGAATCACAATATATTTATAATCATTCTCAAAGCTTGTTAAAATCATGCTATTTATTTACTGACAGTTCAAAAACAAAAAAAGACAATTACTTTCAAGCTAACATCACCTAACAGCTGATTCTGAAATACATAAAGCCTTTTTCTTTGCTGCAGGTGCTTAGTATTCATTTTATATCGATTCCAAAATACGAAACATTTTGCTAACATTAATATCATAGGTTTATTGAACTTATTAATTTTGAATTGCATGGCAAGAGTTATCTGTACAAATAGATAATCAATTCGTGCAAAATTTCACCAATATATGTTCCATAACTCCTTTTTTACATACATATAATTACATATACGTGTATCTGTAAGCTTAATTTATAGGCTTAGTATTATATAACATGTACTTAGCAAAAAAAAATTTTATTGTCAAAGATTAAATTAAATTATTTGAAATATTTGTATGATTGCATGGGTCGTTGGCTTCAATATACGCACCTGTCTTCACTGCATATATACATTATGTATAGTGTCACTCCACTCTCTCAGGGATGACGATAATAATGATAAATGTGATATCGAAAAATTAACCATACGTTTAATTTTAAGGAGATCGCTTATTTGATTTTTCCCAATACTATGAAACTTTGAAGAACACATCAGGAACGAACAAATAATAATTTCAAGCATTCTTGTCATCTTGTTAAGCTTAAGCCAAAACGAATCAATTGAACACTTCTCTTAAATTTAAGTAAATTAATGTAACATTGAATTCTGTTTCATTTATATAAACATATTAAAACATTTCTTCTCTGGAATAACCGAAAAGTATCATAATTCAAAATTAAATTGATGAACTCAACATTAACATTTTTTAAGCATGTAATTTTTTTCGATGTCAATAAAACATTTTTCATTAGTGTAAAGTGAAAACCTTAAAATTTTCAAATACTTTTACACTTGAATCGAATATATTCCATAACATAATACTTTATAGTTCTAGCATGAAAACGGGTCCGGAAGTTCGGAAATTCATCTTTCATCCTGTAATTTTGCCAGGCCCGGTAAAATAAGTTCCGCCATTTTGAGATGGTTCTATAGTGAAGATTTCCGGTGTCTCTATTAGCGTTAAAAAGTTCGAGCACGCCTGCGTGCTCTGGTAAAAATAGAGCATACGTCATGCCCGCTCCATGAATTCCTATGAGAAAGTCAGTTTTGGCAATAAATGAAAATTGGGTCTTTATAGGAAAACTTTCGAGTCGCACCCCTCTAACCGTATGCTCTGGAAGTGACCTCTTAATCTCCGAAAGCATACGATCTTCGTTGTAGAATTTACGTTCAATCACCTTAATGGAATCATTTTGATTTCTATCATCTTGTCTCAGTATAATCAAAATATTGATACTAGAACAATTCAATTCCCTTTTGTTGCAAATTTCGAATTTATTTGCAACAAACTGTGTAAATTCTGAAACTAATGGCAGTCGTGGCAACCGGAAGTGGCTAAGATATCCCTCATATCCAGAATTTACCATTATCAATGTACGAAAATGAAGGGCGTTGGACACTTTCTTTATATGTACAATTTCCTGAAATAAAGTATCCCACAGTTCCCGTAAAACTGTTTTCTCGTCATAGGCGTCCACAAAAATAACGACAGTTGTACTATGAGTGATTCGTAGCAAAAATTTTGCCACCACCATATTGTAAATCAGAGTCATCGTGTGATATAGATTATTCAAATCGTGCCTTGAGACAAGGAATCCAACTCCCTGAGAATAAATTGAATTATTGTAGATATTATTACTTATCTGAATCTTTTTAATCCAAGAAAGGACTGGGTTTCTTAAATTCAGTCCTTCTAAATTGATCCTATTTTGACAATGGTTGGAATTATAAAACATGGAGAACCGACTTCCGTTTTCCTTGGAATTGGAACTTCTAGAAACACGTAGTGTAACATTGTTAAGGACTGCAAACATGTTGTCAAAAAATAAAATCTCCTTTTCACACGCATAAAACGTTTTGGATGGCAAAGGTACTTTGTCCGTTACTATCATTTCACATTGTTTGGAACTTTCGGATTGCATCCTTCTCCGGTTTCTGTTATTATTTTCGTTACCAATTCCAAAATGAACAAGGAATATGAATGACAGAATGTACGCAAATTCCAGTAAAATTAACCAGATCAGAAACTGTCTCTTAAGATGCACACCTCTTTTCATTTCTTTGTAATTAATATCTAACCGAATATTAATCCAAATCTGCCATGGTTGTAGTTTGGTTGCAAGTAGTCATACAAATCTGAATTTTACATAAAAATACATCATTCAACAAATGTTGTCCATTGCTTTGCTTAGTGAATTTAAAACTAATCTTCAGTTTAGATTTCATCTCTTCCGCATTAATAAAGTTTTCGATTGTCATGAAATATTTAGCTTTACGACGAAACCCTTAAAAGCAATGGATGCTCATATCAGCGTTTCATTAAAGTTTAATCATTTCACAATGGCTTATAAACAAAAGCGATAAATAGACTCTGTTTAATATGAGAGTTATTATTAATGAATCTCAATTCAATACGCGCCAAAAATCGATAGAATTCTCAAGCTTCAATTTATGCCCTTTACAAAAAATATAAACAGAGGATATACAAAAATATAAGCATTACAGCTTCTCTGTGCATCATTAAACCACCATTAAATACGGTATTGTTCTCCTATATTTACACAGTCAATATACTGCTACCTTAAAAGGCCCTGTCACACCAAGCTGCGTTCACACGGAGTCATTACGGCGTTGTTAAATTTTTAAAATCGCCGTGGAATAGCAGAAAATTTTACACATTTCTGTAAAATTTTTATAATATGAAGATGTCATGGCGTCCCTACGGCGACGGACGCGATTCTACGGCGATCTCACGGCGTTCTACTGCGTTCCCACGGAGATCTCTCGGCGATTGATTGCGCTTTCGCGGAGTTTTCACGGCGCGTTAGGAGTTTTCACCTCTTGTTCACGGCGTTCTCACTGCGCTGGCTGCGTTCACAATACGTTCACAATGCGTTCTATACTCATTGATATATATTTAGAAGGAATGTAAAACATTTTTATTTAAAGATTCAAGTTACGCGATAAAAAGACTTCTAATCATGCCAAGAAATATTCTTAATAATCAAAAATGTTTTATTTAAACAATTTAATACTAAATTATTAATAGTTTTATGATTAAACTCCTTTTTTCAATTTTATCGGTTCAGATTTTTTGTTAGATTTTCTTTTATAATGAATGTAAAAAAAAAATAATAAACACACTGAAACGTTTTCTACAAAATTTGAGTAAGACAACAGAACAAGTTCTGGTGTAATTTTCTCTTTCATTTTTTTTCACTTAAATGCTCTTAGTGCAACAAATACGTTGGAATTATTGCTGATCAAATATGATCCCATTGCTCTTGTTTTGTGAGCTGGCTGACAACGTTCTAACAACGCTGTGAAAGCGCATTGTGATTGCAAACGGACGCTGTAGAAACGCCATGGGAGCGCAATAATCGCAGTGACAACTCCGTGCTGTCGCCGTGTAATCGCAGTCGCAAAAATCACCAGACGATAAATCTCATTAGAAGCGCCGTAAAAACGAGATAGAAACGCAGTGACATCTCCAAGAACTCCGCGACATCTCCGTGAGGTCTCCGTGGAAGCGCAGTCTACTATCACCGCGTTCGTGCCGCGATCATGTGCGTCTTCACGGCGTTCGCACGGAGCGCCCGCTGCGTTGTTGGAGATCTCACCACGCTGCTACGGCGATCATACTATGTTTCTACTGCGTTCTTATCAGACCGCGATCACACGGCGCGTACTTTGTGCATGTCCAAAGTGATCGCCGTCCCCTGGCGTTCTAGGAGACCCTACGCGACCCTACGGCGTTCAGTGGAGATCTCGCCGCGTTGTCACGGCGCTGTAGGAGACTCTACTGCGATCACCTCGGCGTTTTGCATTTTTTGAGGACGCCGTGCAGTCGCCGTGAGGACGCAGCCCCGGTGTGACAGGGGTTTAAATAAGCAGTGTAAAACGAGAACTCTCTTAATTAGACATACACATATATCACAGGAAAAATACACACATTTAAAATGCTAAAGCTAATGCTTATGCAATCGCCTTTGGTAAGTTTCAGAATTTCTCGAATATCATTACTTGCTTCGTAATCTTAAGCAAGACTATTTCAAATCCTAGCATTCTGGTCATCAAAAATGTATTCAAATCTGTTCTTCAAAACACAGAGTTTACATCAATTCATTTCGAACCTTTAAGTCAGGCGATGAATCTTTCTGAATGAAGGCCAGGAACGTGTTTTGTTAATTCACTAAGTAATGACTAATTATTCACTGTTAACCTAAGGTAATACACTACAGATAGTCCAACATTTTACTCAAATTCATCATCTGTAAGAAAACTCCGATATTTTGTTCTAACAGGAAGATACAAAATGTCTATGCAGTGTTTGAAAAGAAATCATAATCAATATTAATATTGGATGTCTTTTTTTCAAAATATTACAGAAACATTATTATTTTGATTATTGAAGGTATTAATAGTGATTTCATATTTTTCTCTAATTTGTGAAAACGCACGTGAAATTAGTTATTCTTTATGAACAAATAGATACTGTCCGTAGTGACACGGTATATGGAAAAACAATGAACTCCCTGGGGAGCCCCTGTAACACTCACGTCATTCTCATCACCCTGCTGGCAGGCATACAAGCGGAGCTGCCATATAGGTATCACACCGGTAATTGACCAATCAAAATGAACTTAGTCAAATGTAGGTCCATATATATAGAATTAATTTTCTTTTCTTTTGAGGCGTTTTTCTATTTTCTTCCATGCCATTTGTACAACTTTGGTACCTGTGCCTAGTAAATTTTACGTACTTTGTGAATAAATAGAGGTTTTGGACAGGAACTATTTTTTTCATGGCATAGGAGGCTACTTCCTGTAGTGCACTCGAGGTGTTTATAAACACAGTGAAAACACGTGGATTTGAGGGTAACCCTGTTTGCAGATGGAAAAAGTCCGAAAATGCCGTGTGGGTACCCTGTTTTTTGGTGTCAGCAAATGTGACAGGTAATGTTTAACACCTCCTGCTAAATATTTTTTCATGTAAACAAATACCTGATTTTTAACGATTTTTTATTCTATATAGAATTATATAGTGAAAACAATTACCGGTGTGATACCTTGAAGGTGATTATGAAAAATCATTTTAATCCTTATTAAAGACATTTTTCATTTTTAAAAGGCATATTTCAACAAAATATGTGATTTTATTAACTTTTTGTTTGAAAACACACAATTTTAAAATTAGAATTAGAATTTACATTATTTTTCACAGATTTCTGTTTAAAAATTAACAATAGGTTATTTTTTACACTCAATACTTTAAAATATGACTAAAAAGGTAGCATTATGCATCTGAAATGTGGAAAGAAGTCAGAGAATATTGTTTTTTCATTTTATATGACTTAACATTATTTGCACCAGCTGACCGCAGTCAATTATAGTGCTTACAGACTTTGCGGTAAAGGGTGTTAAAGCTGATTTTTCAAGAATAGACTAATTCTAGGTTTGCGAATGAATTTTTAGCACAAGCGACAACTGCGATAAAATGTAAACAAGTAAAAATGTTTTTACAGAATGATAATTTCTACAGACACATGATTTATTTTAATTTATTCAGACCTCCAGTGATACATACATTACTGCATTGGAAGAAAAGAAATAATGAAATGAGTCAGATCTGTCTAATAAACTTAATACATAAGCTACATAAGTAAAATTCATTAAGAATTTTTCGCAGTAAGGAAGGTAATGACCAAAAAATCCTGAAATACTGTCAAGGTCTGCATGATAATACTTATTCTGAGTTCTAACCATGCATCATACATGTAGTGCAGAATGTCACTTAGCACCAATGGCATGCCTCTTGTGGTTCTTAGGACTTTATTTATGCTTTCGCAGCTGACATTCATGTTTTTTTCAGTTTGTCGGAGACTGTTTTTTGTTATTTTTTCATTTATATGTAGGTGTTGACTGTCACTTTTGAATTAAGTCTCAGTCAGTGATGCTTATATGAGCATGATCTATTAAGTATATCATTGTACTGAAATATTAATAAATTCCAAATTTAACTGATGAAGAAATTTGGCATATTTACATAATTGAAATATCAGAATAACTATAATTCAGCTAATAAGGTGCACATTTCTTCTCGGATCACTTCCTATAAATTTTATCAGCAGTTTTTGTACACCCACCCACCTCAAAGAATCATGGGGGATGTCCTGAATCTGGTCTCTGTGATGCATTTTGTCTCATAGAAAAGTGTTCAAACTCATTAAAATGTTTAATATTTATATTTTAAAATTTAAATGTATATTTTTTTATGTAAATTTGTTGAAACAAAAAGATATAATCTTGCATAAATCATGGAAATTCATTAAACACCTTTGGAATTCCTGAGTAAATCCATGAAAAGAGAATAATTATGCATGTTAAATTGAAATTTCATGGCTAATTTGTGTCTTAAGAGAAAGCCAGTTGCATAAATCACAACAATAAATTACATCTGAATTGTTGTCTCCAGTTTCTTATCATCAAAGCCAGTTCAATGGAGTGTGGGAGCTGTGAAGAACCTCCCTAGATGCTGATATCATTTTGACTGCCCTGAGTTACAGCACAGCATTTAGATAAACTTCTGCACAGCAGCTTGTAGACACATACCTAGGCTTTATTTGGAACATAAATTGACCAGATACAGTTTTCATTATCAACCCAGTATTTAACAATTTCTGTATTTTTGTTCATTCTTTGAAGGGAAAATGCAACTTTGTTATGTAATAATTACATAATGGTCTTAGACTTGTAAACTCTTTTCTGTTTGTGGTGAAGAACAAAGCATATACTCTCCACAGATAAAAAATTGGTTGCCAAGCTTATTCTTTTAATGATGAAATTCTGCTTCAAAAGATGCACAAAAAACTGCTTCCAGAGTGCTGTGTGTGTTGTTCTTGACTGCTCTGGAGTAAGGGAGATAAATGCTTCATATCTTCAGAAATAAGGGGATTTAGATCACCAGACTTAGGGATGTTGGGGACAATTATTTAATGAATCTCAGGTGCAAAAATGGAAAAATTCGAACACCTTCAAAGGTCCTTCAAGGTATCACACCGGTAATTGACCAATCAAAATGAACTTAGTCAAATGTAGGTCCATATATATAGAATTAATTTTCTTTTCTTTTGAGGCGTTTTTCTATTTTCTTCCATGCCATTTGTACAACTTTGGTACCTGTGCCTAGTAAATTTTATGTACTTTGTGAATAAATAGAGGTTTTGGACAGGAACTATTTTTTTCATGGCATAGGAGGCTACTTCCTGTAGTGCACTCGAGGTGTTTATAAACACAGTGAAAACACGTGGATTTGAGGGTAACCCTGTTTGCAGATGGAAAAAGTCCGAAAATGCCGTGTGGGTACCCTGTTTTTTGGTGTCAGCAAATGTGACAGGTAATGTTTAACACCTCCTGCTAAATATTTTTTCATGTAAACAAATACCTGATTTTTAACGATTTTTTATTCTATATAGAATTATATAGTGAAAACAATTACCGGTGTGATACCTTGAAGGTGATTATGAAAAATCATTTTAATCCTTATTAAAGACATTTTTCATTTTTAAAAGGCATATTTCAACAAAATATGTGATTTTATTAACTTTTTGTTTGAAAACACACAATTTTAAAATTAGAATTAGAATTTACATTATTTTTCACAGATTTCTGTTTAAAAATTAACAATAGGTTATTTTTTACACTCAATACTTTAAAATATGACTAAAAAGGTAGCATTATGCATCTGAAATGTGGAAAGAAGTCAGAGAATATTGTTTTTTCATTTTATATGACTTAACATTATTTGCACCAGCTGACCGCAGTCAATTATAGTGCTTACAGACTTTGCGGTAAAGGGTGTTAAAGCTGATTTTTCAAGAATAGACTAATTCTAGGTTTGCGAATGAATTTTTAGCACAAGCGACAACTGCGATAAAATGTAAACAAGTAAAAATGTTTTCACAGAATGATAATTTCTACAGACACATGATTTATTTTAATTTATTCAGACCTCCAGTGATACATACATTACTGCATTGGAAGAAAAGAAATAATGAAATGAGTCAGATCTGTCTAATAAACTTAATACATAAGCTACATAAGTAAAATTCATTAAGAATTTTTCGCAGTAAGGAAGGTAATGACCAAAAAATCCTGAAATACTGTCAAGGTCTGCATGATAATACTTATTCTGAGTTCTAACCATGCATCATACATGTAGTGCAGAATGTCACTTAGCACCAATGGCATGCCTCTTGTGGTTCTTAGGACTTTATTTATGCTTTCGCAGCTGACATTCATGTTTTTTCAGTTTGTCGGAGACTGTTTTTTGTTATTTTTTCATTTATATGTAGGTGTTGACTGTCACTTTTGAATTAAGTCTCAGTCAGTGATGCTTATATGAGCATGATCTATTAAGTATATCATTGTACTGAAATATTAATAAATTCCAAATTTAACTGATGAAGAAATTTGGCATATTTACATAATTGAAATATCAGA
This sequence comes from Saccostrea cuccullata, assembly GCF_032062105.1. NCBI lineage: Eukaryota > Metazoa > Mollusca > Bivalvia > Ostreida > Ostreidae > Saccostrea > Saccostrea cuccullata. Next base: position 9,002 of record NW_026936991.1, read on the forward strand.
ATAACTATAATTCAGCTAATAAGGTGCACATTTCTTCTCAGATCACTTCCTATAAATTTAATCAGCAGTTTTTGTACACCCACCCACCTCAAAGAATCATGGAGGATGTCCTGAATCTGGTCTCTGTGATGCATTTTGTCTCATAGAAAAGTGTTCAAACTCATTAAAATGTTTAATATTTATATTTTAAAATTTAAATGTATATTTTTTTATGTAAATTTGTTGAAACAAAAAGATATAATCTTGCATAAATCATGGAAATTCATTAAACACCTTTGGAATTCCTGAGTAAATCCATGAAAAGAGAATAATTATGCATGTTAAATTGAAATTTCATGGCTAATTTGTGTCTTAAGAGAAAGCCAGTTGCATAAATCACAACAATAAATTACATCTGAATTGTTGTCTCCAGTTTCTTATCATCAAAGCCAGTTCAATGGAGTGTGGGAGCTGTGAAGAACCTCCCTAGATGCTGATATCATTTTGACTGCCCTGAGTTACAGCACAGCATTTAGATAAACTTCTGCACAGCAGCTTGTAGACACATACCTAGGCTTTATTTGGAACATAAATTGACCAGATACAGTTTTCATTATCAACCCAGTATTTAACAATTTCTGTATTTTTGTTCATTCTTTGAAGGGAAAATGCAACTTTGTTATGTAATAATTACATAATGGTCTTAGACTTGTAAACTCTTTTCTGTTTGTGGTGAAGAACAAAGCATATACTCTCCACAGATAAAAAATTGGTTGCCAAGCTTATTCTTTTAATGATGAAATTCTGCTTCAAAAGATGCACAAAAAACTGCTTCCAGAGTGCTGTGTGTGTTGTTCTTGACTGCTCTGGAGTAAGGGAGATAAATGCTTCATATCTTCAGAAATAAGGGGATTTAGATCACCAGACTTAGGGATGTTGGGGACAATTATTTAATGAATCTCAGGTGCAAAAATGGAAAAAATCGAACACCTTCAAAGGTCCTTCAAGGTGATTATGAAAAATCATTTTAATCCTTATTAAAGACATTTTTCATTTTTAAAAGGCATATTTCAACAAAATATGTGATTTTATTAACTTTTTGTTTGAAAACACACAATTTTAAAATTAGAATTAGAATTTACATTATTTTTCACAGATTTCTGTTTAAAAATTAACAATAGGTTATTTTTTACACTCAATACTTTAAAATATGACTAAAAAGGTAGCATTATGCATCTGAAATGTGGAAAGAAGTCAGAGAATATTGTTTTTTCATTTTATATGACTTAACATTATTTGCACCAGCTGACCGCAGTCAATTATAGTGCTTACAGACTTTGCGGTAAAGGGTGTTAAAGCTGATTTTTCAAGAATAGACTAATTCTAGGTTTGCGAATGAATTTTTAGCACAAGCGACAACTGCGATAAAATGTAAACAAGTAAAAATGTTTTTACAGAATGATAATTTCTACAGACACATGATTTATTTTAATTTATTCAGACCTCCAGTGATACATACATTACTGCATTGGAAGAAAAGAAATAATGAAATGAGTCAGATCTGTCTAATAAACTTAATACATAAGCTACATAAGTAAAATTCATTAAGAATTTTTCGCAGTAAGGAAGGTAATGACCAAAAAATCCTGAAATACTGTCAAGGTCTGCATGATAATACTTATTCTGAGTTCTAACCATGCATCATACATGTAGTGCAGAATGTCACTTAGCACCAATGGCATGCCTCTTGTGGTTCTTAGGACTTTATTTATGCTTTCGCAGCTGACATTCATGTTTTTTCAGTTTGTCGGAGACTGTTTTTTGTTATTTTTTCATTTATATGTAGGTGTTGACTGTCACTTTTGAATTAAGTCTCAGTCAGTGATGCTTATATGAGCATGATCTATTAAGTATATCATTGTACTGAAATATTAATAAATTCCAAATTTAACTGATGAAGAAATTTGGCATATTTACATAATTGAAATATCAGAATAACTATAATTCAGCTAATAAGGTGCACATTTCTTCTCAGATCACTTCCTATAAATTTTATCAGCAGTTTTTGTACCCCCACCCACCTCAAAGAATCATGGAGGATGTCCTGAATATGGTCTCTGTGATGCATTTTGTCTCATAGAAAAGTGTTCAAACTCATTAAAATGTTTAATATTTATATTTTAAAATTTAAATGTATATTTTTTTATGTAAATTTGTTGAAACAAAAAGATATAATCTTGCATAAATCATGGAAATTCATTAAACACCTTTGGAATTCCTGAGTAAATCCATGAAAAGAGAATAATTATGCATGTTAAATTGAAATTTCATGGCTAATTTGTGTCTTAAGAGAAAGCCAGTTGCATAAATCACAACAATAAATTACATCTGAATTGTTGTCTCCAGTTTCTTATCATCAAAGCCAGTTCAATGGAGTGTGGGAGCTGTGAAGAACCTCCCTAGATGCTGATATCATTTTGACTGCCCTGAGTTACAGCACAGCATTTAGATAAACTTCTGCACAGCAGCTTGTAGACACATACCTAGGCTTTATTTGGAACATAAATTGACCAGATACAGTTTTCATTATCAACCCAGTATTTAACAATTTCTGTATTTTTGTTCATTCTTTGAAGGGAAAATGCAACTTTGTTATGTAATAATTACATAATGGTCTTAGACTTGTAAACTCTTTTCTGTTTGTGGTGAAGAACAAAGCATATACTCTCCACAGATAAAAAATTGGTTGCCAAGCTTATTCTTTTAATGATGAAATTCTGCTTCAAAAGATGCACAAAAAACTGCTTCCAGAGTGCTGTGTGTGTTGTTCTTGACTGCTCTGGAGTAAGGGAGATAAATGCTTCATATCTTCAGAAATAAGGGGATTTAGATCACCAGACTTAGGGATGTTGGGGACAATTATTTAATGAATCTCAGGTGCAAAAATGGAAAAATTCGAACACCTTCAAAGGTCCTTCAAGGTATCACACCGGTAATTGACCAATCAAAATGAACTTAGTCAAATGTAGGTCCATATATATAGAATTAATTTTCTTTTCTTTTGAGGCGTTTTTCTATTTTCTTCCATGCCATTTGTACAACTTTGGTACCTGTGCCTAGTAAATTTTATGTACTTTGTGAATAAATAGAGGTTTTGGACAGGAACTATTTTTTTCATGGCATAGGAGGCTACTTCCTGTAGTGCACTCGAGGTGTTTATAAACACAGTGAAAACACGTGGATTTGAGGGTAACCCTGTTTGCAGATGGAAAAAGTCCGAAAATGCCGTGTGGGTACCCTGTTTTTTGGTGTCAGCAAATGTGACAGGTAATGTTTAACACCTCCTGCTAAATATTTTTTCATGTAAACAAATACCTGATTTTTAACGATTTTTTATTCTATATAGAATTATATAGTGAAAACAATTACCGGTGTGATACCTTGAAGGTGATTATGAAAAATCATTTTAATCCTTATTAAAGACATTTTTCATTTTTAAAAGGCATATTTCAACAAAATATGTGATTTTATTAACTTTTTGTTTGAAAACACACAATTTTAAAATTAGAATTAGAATTTACATTATTTTTCACAGATTTCTGTTTAAAAATTAACAATAGGTTATTTTTTACACTCAATACTTTAAAATATGACTAAAAAGGTAGCATTATGCATCTGAAATGTGGAAAGAAGTCAGAGAATATTGTTTTTTCATTTTATATGACTTAACATTATTTGCACCAGCTGACCGCAGTCAATTATAGTGCTTACAGACTTTGCGGTAAAGGGTGTTAAAGCTGATTTTTCAAGAATAGACTAATTCTAGGTTTGCGAATGAATTTTTAGCACAAGCGACAACTGCGATAAAATGTAAACAAGTAAAAATGTTTTCACAGAATGATAATTTCTACAGACACATGATTTATTTTAATTTATTCAGACCTCCAGTGATACATACATTACTGCATTGGAAGAAAAGAAATAATGAAATGAGTCAGATCTGTCTAATAAACTTAATACATAAGCTACATAAGTAAAATTCATTAAGAATTTTTCGCAGTAAGGAAGGTAATGACCAAAAAATCCTGAAATACTGTCAAGGTCTGCATGATAATACTTATTCTGAGTTCTAACCATGCATCATACATGTAGTGCAGAATGTCACTTAGCACCAATGGCATGCCTCTTGTGGTTCTTAGGACTTTATTTATGCTTTCGCAGCTGACATTCATGTTTTTTCAGTTTGTCGGAGACTGTTTTTTGTTATTTTTTCATTTATATGTAGGTGTTGACTGTCACTTTTGAATTAAGTCTCAGTCAGTGATGCTTATATGAGCATGATCTATTAAGTATATCATTGTACTGAAATATTAATAAATTCCAAATTTAACTGATGAAGAAATTTGGCATATTTACATAATTGAAATATCAGAATAACTATAATTCAGCTAATAAGGTGCACATTTCTTCTCAGATCACTTCCTATAAATTTTATCAGCAGTTTTTGTACACCCACCCACCTCAAAGAATCATGGAGGATGTCCTGAATCTGGTCTCTGTGATGCATTTTGTCTCATAGAAAAGTGTTCAAACTCATTAAAATGTTTAATATTTATATTTTAAAATTTAAATGTATATTTTTTTATGTAAATTTGTTGAAACAAAAAGATATAATCTTGCATAAATCATGGAAATTCATTAAACACCTTTGGAATTCCTGAGTAAATCCATGAAAAGAGAATAATTATGCATGTTAAATTGAAATTTCATGGCTAATTTGTGTCTTAAGAGAAAGCCAGTTGCATAAATCACAACAATAAATTACATCTGAATTGTTGTCTCCAGTTTCTTATCATCAAAGCCAGTTCAATGGAGTGTGGGAGCTGTGAAGAACCTCCCTAGATGCTGATATCATTTTGACTGCCCTGAGTTACAGCACAGCATTTAGATAAACTTCTGCACAGCAGCTTGTAGACACATACCTAGGCTTTATTTGGAACATAAATTGACCAGATACAGTTTTCATTATCAACCCAGTATTTAACAATTTCTGTATTTTTGTTCATTCTTTGAAGGGAAAATGCAACTTTGTTATGTAATAATTACATAATGGTCTTAGACTTGTAAACTCTTTTCTGTTTGTGGTGAAGAACAAAGCATATACTCTCCACGGATAAAAAATTGGTTGCCAAGCTTATTCTTTTAATGATGAAATTCTGCTTCAAAAGATGCACAAAAAACTGCTTCCAGAGTGCTGTGTGTGTTGTTCTTGACTGCTCTGGAGTAAGGGAGATAAATGCTTCATATCTTCAGAAATAAGGGGATTTAGATCACCAGACTTAGGGATGTTGGGGACAATTATTTAATGAATCTCAGGTGCAAAAATGGAAAAATTCGAACACCTTCAAAGGTCCTTCAAGGTATCACACCGGTAATTGACCAATCAAAATGAACTTAGTCAAATGTAGGTCCATATATATAGAATTAATTTTCTTTTCTTTTGAGGCGTTTTTCTATTTTCTTCCATGCCATTTGTACAACTTTGGTACCTGTGCCTAGTAAATTTTATGTACTTTGTGAATAAATAGAGGTTTTGGACAGGAACTATTTTTTTCATGGCATAGGAGGCTACTTCCTGTAGTGCACTCGAGGTGTTTATAAACACAGTGAAAACACGTGGATTTGAGGGTAACCCTGTTTGCAGATGGAAAAAGTCCGAAAATGCCGTGTGGGTACCCTGTTTTTTGGTGTCAGCAAATGTGACAGGTAATGTTTAACACCTCCTGCTAAATATTTTTTCATGTAAACAAATACCTGATTTTTAACGATTTTTTATTCTATATAGAATTATATAGTGAAAACAATTACCGGTGTGATACCTTGAATATAGATAGTTTTAATAATATGGCGTATTTTTCCTACGAGTTATCTTCCTTTGGCCGCCATCTTGGAGGTTAAACTGGCGAATTTTCCTCTTTGAGAAATCTGTTGAGAAATCATAATGTCAGAAATAATATTTCGAATTCCGTTCCATTCTTTTAGAGACAGTAAGTAAGTTTTGTTTATTGTAAGATACTTCGTTTTTTCTTTGAAATGAGCCGAAGAATCTAAAATAAAAGAAAAAAAACCGGTTCTGAAATCGAAAGACTTCAAAATGAAAACACGGAAATAAAAAAAAAAGATTTCAAAAGCAACCAAGCGATGACGTCTATCTTTGAAAATTCACAAATTTGAAGGAGAATTTGCCAGTGTAACAGAGAGGTTAATATGCAGATAGATAAAAAAAAAATCATGTAGTTTATAATTGGAATGCACAAACTTTCAGCACGAATATATCTTTCAGTTCTATTAATTTCTTTTCTTTTTTTTTAAATTCCCGAATTTTAAAATTTAATAAAGGAACAAATAAATACTAAACTAGTGAGAGTTATCTCGCTTATCAGAGGATCAGTGAAACTTAAATTTTTATGGATTCAAAACAGACTTATTCCCAGCTAGGACAGACAAAGGTGAACATAAGCATGTGCATATGCAATTTAATTAAAATAAGATCTTTGATCCGCTCCTGTGTAGCGATCAAACTGGAGCGGACCAAAGATCTAATTTTAATTAGATTGGTACATATGTACATTATTAATTACCCGGTAATCTGTTAATAATTACATATATTGACACTACCATGTAATTCCAGCTGAGGTGCATTTTGGGTTTGAATTTTTATTATTTTATTCCTTATTCAATGTTATTCTATTTTTCTCGTTTTAATTAACCCCTTAATAAACATGTCGCTAAATTGACGTCATTTGTCATTCAGGAGCTCTTTGTAGTTAACCTTTAATTCTATTCTCTCATTGTTTGGTATGTCTATAGCTATGTACATCTATTCTAAATTGAATTTTCAGTCGGAATCAACCTTCGCTGATGTTATACATCATTATGTACTTCCTAAACACATGTTAAATTAAAATAAACTTTTAAACAATTTAGCGTACCTATGATAGATTTTGGAGATTTTACCAGTCTAGATTTAACAATAAAAGAAAACTACAGACCAGAAAGAGTTGACCAGGTAAAAAGTCATAGACGGACAAAAAAATCGAGCCCTCGGGGTATTAATCTTTTTGTACGGGATAAAAAAAGTCGTCGAAGTGTTAATTTTTTATGTGAAAATGGCGTATCACATTTTTGTTTTGTCGCATTACCACTGTTATACTTACATTAATTGTAAAAGGGAATTAACTGCAATTAAATCTGAAGTGCAAACCTTTACAAAAAAGTACTAAAGATCACTTTAAATATCTATACGAGGGTCGTTAGAAAAGATCGCGGACACATTGAATTACGGAAAATCTGTTGTGTACTGTGAAGTATAACCTATGTCTGAATAAATTCCTACATTTTGTTTATTGGTATGTAAAAAATCAGGTCCATATTATAAAATCTTGAAAATTTACAACAATTTTTCTATGAGGTCACTTGACGTAAGGCGACGTGACAACCAGATTTCAACCTTTTGAACTTTGTCACAGTTCTATAAATCTTTCATTTCTCCAGATATTTCTTATCTTTTTTCTACTTTAAAATTGAATATCTATATCAAGACATGTTACTTTTCTACTGTAATGTCTTTTTTACTGATTCGGATATTATTGAGATCTTTAAAAAAGTCTATGCAGTGAATCGATCAGGTATGGAAACTATATGCAAAACCATATAGGCGCAACACAAAGTCCATGCGATACGGGGTTTTGAAGTATCGATGGAGTTAATAATTCAAAATGTTAATCCTTCCACTCTTTTGAAGCTACAACCATTTGAAAACTTGTTCTTTGTAGGTGTAGGAAATTCCCGTCAGCATCTTGAACATTTTAATCTCTTTTTAGACATTTTCCAGTCTGCATATACAATTTTTACGTAGTGCAGTGCTCCATGACGCTCAATGACGTTCCGATTTTTGGCTGTGTTTTTACGTGTTGATAATTTATAAACGGCTATAAAACAGTCATACACCCTCCAATTTAGTTTAAAATTTCTCCCAGTGACGTTTCATGAATACTTTAGCGGCAGGTAAAATATCATAAATCTCTTTGCGCTACAATTGTGCAATTTTTAATTTTAATAAAGAGTCTTTGTGATGTAAACGTGCTAAAATGTAGCATGCTCCGTAAAGCAAGTTTCATCAAAATAAAAAAGCTGTATATTTTTCAATAATCACCGGAGAGCACCAAATTCTTGTACATTTATTGGAAAAAAGGTAAAGATTTTATCTGGAAAGTTTGACCGGTTTCGTTGAAATAGCGCGCTCACAATAGAACTTGTCCGCGAACTTTTCTAACACCCCTCGTACATGTAGTAAAAAAAAATCGTATTATAGTAAATCAAAGTTTTTTTGACTATGAATTTCAGATAGATATATTTTATTTTTCTAATATTAAAATGAACTATTTCCTTTTTATTTACACACTTAATCAAACCATTTCATCATTTACTGTATATAGGGTTATTTTCGCCCCGTGTTTTTTCGCCCTCTCACACTCGCAAGCAATTTAGCCCCATTTTAAATTCGCCCAGTCATAGTTTTGTTTAAGAAATTACATTGTATTCTTTGAATTCGCCCCGTTTTAAATTCGCCCAAAAGAGGATAGGGCGAAAGGGGCGAAAATAAAACGAGGGCAAAAATTTTCCTGTATACAGTATACGTAATTAAGATATAGTTAGACTCTACATCTTCAAAAAAGTTCCAGAGTAAAGTTTCATAGTAAATCAAAGTATCAAAGTATTCACTAAAGTTAAATATAGTTTTCGATTGTTTACTATGATTTAACATTTTTGTTGGAGAAGGTCAACCAAATCTACAGGTAAACATTGTATGTGCATTAATACTATACTATACAATAAAATACTATTACCCTTCCCAAATTTTGCCAGTATTTTTGATAACTTAGTTTTTAAAATCTGACCTCAGTCAAAGTTTTGAGGCAGGTGGCGAAAAAATATATCAAAATGACAAATGTATCGGATTCGTCTTTCGTAGTCCTATGTCAGGAATTAATATTGTTCCGAGTTTACTCAGCCGTTAGATTAGATAGCGCTGACATTTAGATATTTTGAATTCATTAAATAACATGTGAATCAATAGTTTATTAAGACCTCTATTGAAGTATTGACTTCGTTGTCCCGAGTGGACCCTCGGGGCATATTGTTCTTTCACACTGTATATCGACATGGACTAATCTGTCGATTGACAATCTTTACATGTCTATTAAATACACTGCATTCGAAATTTTCCAAAAGGAACTGGGAACGAAAGTATTGTTCTTCGAACCTCCAAGTCAATTTTCAAAATTGAACACAATTTTAAAATGTATTTTATTTATTTTTTTAATAGATTTTTATATGATAATGAAGGAAAATAAAGAAGATAATCTTTAACTTTTGGATAAAGTTTTTTGTGTTTCACCAGGTGGGGGGGAAGGGGATATATATACAGACCAAAAAAAGTAAAAATGGTCATTTATAACCAATTTCTAATGGGATAGTAAATGAAAAGTAAAGTACTTTATTAATCATTTAATTTGTATTTTTAATAATTTTAACAGACGGAAAGATTTGGGGGTCATTTAATATCCATTTCCATTCATGTTGAAATTGAAGAAATCCCCCCACCCCCCTTATCTCTTATGAGAAGTGTTGTAAAGAAAAAAAAGAGGAATTAACTCTTTGATGTTGGTTTAAAATTATTGAACAATTACTAATGAACTATTCATTACATTCAAAAAAGTTTAAAATGGTCAGAGTGCCTTTTATACTGAATGAGATGGAAATACAAATACATGTAAAATGTAGGCGGAAATCGAGAGTAAGCGTGCGTAGTTCTTTGTACTGTGACACTCTGCCTGATTCCTCGAGGTCTTTTCTTGAGTTTCGTTCCTTCACATACGAATATTAATCATTCAGTTATTTTCATGTACATCTACTAGGCATGAAATATATTTCCATGTTTACCAAACATTTCTGACTAATGCGTTTCTGTAGGAAAATATTCATAAAGATCAGAACCTTTTTTTTCAATCATTAAGTAACATAAAAACTTGATTTATATTTGTAGGTCTAGGTTTCGTAATCTTTCATCTAATTTGCATCATATTCATATTTTATTTGCAACTTCCAGCTCGAAAAGAAATACCTCTCTTTGACATTTTTAGCTCAATCATTTTTTTGATAAAATGAAACCTCGTGGTTTCTAACGTGACTCTCCGCTCGATCTGGTCCATGCTTGGTTGACCTTCATTTCATGGTCAGTGACGGGGTTTTTGTCTACTAATCAGTTTCTTCCATCAACATTAACAACAAATATTGGTAAATTGGATATCAGAGGCCTAAATTTGCTGATGTTCATCTCCCATTAGCCCGAGGTCCGATGTACCGACTCTGACCCATTCAAATTACTGGCCAAAGCTTACTCTGCATTTCTTATAAACTCTAACTAGGTCAACTGGCCACCCAGTCTTTTGATCTGTTTCCAAATTTAGAGAAATTTATCTAATTTTAGAAAAAAAAATATTTTTACCCCGGAATATGTGGTTAAAGTTTACTTTGTACAATCATATATAGTTTCATGGCCGTCTGTGATATACGTACCGGAATATCTGGTCACTGGGTCACTAAATCGTTTGATCTATTGCCAAATTTAAGTGGAATAGACTTATTTAAGAAAAAAGACACTCAATTTAAGAGATTAACCTTTCGATATCCCACTGACCTTAATATATAGATGTACCATAAAATATTGAGTGTGGCCTTCAACCCGGCCAACATCCTATATTCTTACTACAGTACTGTATAGGATTTAACATGATTAGTATTTTATAGTTACTGTACTTGATATTCACAGAACATGCAATTAGGCCGAGCAATTCTTAAACCGAGGCAGGCGACTGACAGATAAGTTGATACTTAGGGGATTTCAAAAAACTCATTTAGAGTAAGAATTTCTTACATTCGTATATTTCATGGAATGCATTTATGCAGGTCTTAATATGCATTGCTACATAAATAAGGACGTAAAGCTGACGATAGAAAATTTCAAGCCATAACGTTTACTGGTATCACCGAGCTTAGTTCTGGCCACAGGCCTTTGGATCGCTTAAAAAAATAGTGTGTAAAAAAAAAAAATATATTTCAACACCTCATTTTTTTAAGCGATCTAAAGTCCTGTGGTTCTGGCATTAAAATCCTCCTCTGGTAAAATACCCAGATACGAAACATTTACCATGCAGATTGTGGTCTTTTATTTCGAGCTCAAATGATTATTAAAACAACGTAGAAATGAAAATTGTGTATTTTATTTTAAAAAGTGTATACATGTAAAAGTACAGTTTTGAAAGGTACATTTGTATCACAATGTTCATGCTGCAATGATTTCAATTCTCAACTTCAACCAATATTAAATTTGTTTAAAATTTTAAAGTTACATTGTAATGAGGGATTCTTGTCTGGTTTCTGACCAATTTTTGGCGGAACCGCGGCGTAGGAAAATATCTACTTTTCTAGCTAATCAAATGATTACAGTACAGAACCTTTAATATAGTTAAATTTCTCAAAGACAATCAATGACTAAAAGAAATTTTCTGAAGTGACTGTTCAAATGATAAACAATGGACTCAGTGTTGAAACGATATCAAATAATTTATACGATTTTCGTAATGAACTACAAACTAACATAATTCAGAAAGTTTCCATTCTAAGAAAAGATTTGAGCAAAAATGTTTCTTTTTCTTTGATTAAACGGTCAAAACTTTATATCTTTGTATCATTTTGTGTCTTTGATAATGACCTTACCCTGATCTTGTTCCCAAAAGAAAACAAATTTAATCTCAATGATACATGTACCTTTGTGATTTTATATTGTCTTCTTCAATTTATGAAATATTCAGTAATTTTTTAATGCAACAAGTATGAGAAGAATCCCTGCTTAAATATCCAATAATTAACTTTTTCTTTTTAATTTTCCAGAATATATTCTGGAAAATTAAAAAAAAAATCGTTATACAGATATATACGACGGCGTATTAGTGCCATTTTAACAATGTAGAATAGTACTAATACTTTAATTTTTTGTAATGATACATAAAATTAGAATTCATACATACGAGGGTTGATCCAAAAGTTCGTGGAATTCCTTTCTAAAATTTTATCGTGATTTGATGAAAGCAAACAACAGGCATATTTATAATATAGAGTCATAATGCAACAACATCGGAAAATTTTACCAATTTCCAGTTACCAATAAGGTTGCAAGAGTTTTCTGAAAATCGATTGTTGTGAAACCAGGGGGAGACTTCGACGTTACGTCAAGTTTGATATGTCACGTCGCGTGATAGAAGCATCTCACCCTAATGTCCAATTCGAATGGGTGTTGCTAAAACGCGGAACGGAAAACGGAACGGAAAGCGGAACGGAACGGAAAATGGAAAATATTATTTTCGATAAAATCATTTAAAATACATAATTTTTCTCAGAAAGGATGTATGTTATACATATTTAATCACTCCTTAGTAAATACAAGTTGATTTAGTCATGTCAAGTCTCTTACGAAAGTCGCTGACATAGTAGTGACGTGGCATCGCTTTTGAAAGGGGGGGGTGGGGGCAGAGAAAAAGTCGAACTTGACAAGCGAAAAAAGGACAATTGGGGATAAATTCCAACTCCAGTTTCTTTCAGTACTATTTTTTACACCAACTTACTACATTAATTTAACAGACAGAAAATGTTGGGGGTTTCAATGCATTGGCGTCGGAAGCAAATTGAAAGTGGGGGGGGGGGCTAAGTGTAAAAAAGAAATAAAAATTTGTACCTTCTAAAAAACCTGACAAGCAAAAAAAAAAAAAAAAAAGGGAATGTCCATTTCCCAAATACGAAAATCCTATTTCGTGGGGGGGGGGGGGGGTCTAACATCAGTACCAAATTTTTTTTTTCCAAACACCACCACTTTCCCCATTTTAAACCTATACTAAGACGTATCTGTCGAAAGGGGGGGGGGGAGGGGCTAAACCTGCTAAGCCCCCCCCCCGGTTCCGACGCCTATGCAATGAACATTTCTATAGTAAAAAAGTTATATTGATAAACAGTTGAGGGGGGGCAATATTTGGTATCTAAATGAATAATGGCAATTGGTAAGAAAAATAAAAAGTAAAAAAAAATCTTCAGATTACTATTAGTGCACCCCTTCCCGGCAAGCGCGGATAAACACTTTGATTGTAAAACTAGTTGTTAAATTTTATATCAATATGTCAATTAAATTCTTGGAGAGATGGAGTTTTAAATTTTGACTGTAGTAAAATTAATGTATCATCTTTACATTCAATGAAGTTAAAGTGTGATTTTTTGGAAGGGGGGGGTATGACCCCGACCGTAAAACATTTAGAATTTGTTTTTTCTGCTCAGGTCTGAAAAGTTGCAATTAAAGGGAAAAAAATTAAAATCCTATTAAATTCCTTTGCAAGAAATGTTTTCTTATATTTCAGCTATAAATTCATATTTAAGTTTCTCAATTTGCATATCATGCCACTCATGGATTTGGGCCCAGGACCCCTCTCCTTTTTGTGACCAAAATATAAATAAGATTCAATTAATAAATCAATTTCTTGTTTAACTGAGGGCACCTACTCCGACCTTAGCTGCCCTCCTTTTCAAGATTCCTGGATTTGCCAATGCATGCATAATCTGAATGTCAAAACTAGTTCTATTTTCTTTACTGATACACGTATGTATACTTACTAGTAGTCTTTTTTCCTTCAACCTATTTCAGAGCAAGATTTTTTGTTTATAAATGAGCATTCTTAAAAAAAATAATTTGAACGAAACGTTTGACAGATTGATACTCAGGATTTGAGTAGTTAGTACATCTATCACAATATGTATTTCATTGACCATCGCATGTACATGTGCAAGTTCTGAGGGGCGCATGATTCATGAATATATCATATTTTACGATAATTTTTCATTATATATTACTTTTATATCATGAATAATGCTTTTAATGTCTGATTTATATCGAATCAAGGTTATTTGCTTGACATTAATTTTCCGTTTTCCGTTCCGTTCCGCTTTCCGTTCCGTTTTCCGTTCCGCGTTTTAGCAACACCCAATTCGAATACGTAATTCTACAAAATGCTGCCCTTTTCTCCATTTTTTTTCCTCAACAAAAGCCCGGGTATCCTCTCACACCAACTTATCTTCATTTTTCACTCATATTTCAAAATACTCCCCATTTTTCCATATGATGTTCCAATTTCAGTAGCAATGTCAAACACAGAACGTCAGGCGACAATGTCCATTAAGCTTTGAATTTGTCCAGGGGGGTAAACACTTAAAACAGAGCCTCCAAAAGGCGGCCACACCTTTAATCAACGTCCATGGAAGTTCTATTTTTCTTAAATTTCTTATGCCACTGGAAAACCAGTAACTAAATGCATTTTCCCCAAGCCTATGTCAATACCATACGCGTTTAAGACAGAATGATTCCGGGATTTTCACAAAACTTATGACCTGACTGAAATTTGACTTTGTCTAACAACTTAAAAATGAACAATAAATCACCAATCAATAGATTAAATATCCAGTAAAATCAGTAAAACTCTCATACAAAGGTTTATAAAAGATCAAGCAATTGTTATAATGACATAATTTTCGTTTTATATATCACATAGGGCTGTTTTATTCTCAGTTCCCGTATTAAGAATTAAAATGATAATGAACGCGTTAATGTCTCCCCCGCATTTCTTAACACCCGTTTCTATGGCAACTGCCATAGAGTTACTATCATTAATATTTAAAATTTATTTTTATTAAAAATATTCAACAAGTGTCTATTTTCTCATTTGTAATTTTCAACCAATTTAAAATAAAAATGAATAAAATATGAAGAAATTCCATGAACTTTTGGATCAACCCTCGTATATAAGTGAAACCGTGAATAAACTTACCACAAAAACATTGACCTTAACATAACAGGTCGTCATACAATGTAGTGACGTACATGCAGTGTTCTGAAGAAAATCTCCATTTTAAAATGAAATTTTTGCCCAAAAGGCTTCTGAGATAAAATCGTTGGAAAAATATCTTATGAACAAGCTAATTCAGAGAATTCGTGTCCCCCGCTTAGGGAAAAAGTCGTCTCCCCCTGACTGAATTTGTAGAATTATTAAAAGTATACATCTATACTGAAGGAAATAAAATACATGTATGTCAATATGCATATAAAGATTTGATTGCTTATTCTTTATTATGTGTATAGAAGATTTTTTTATATGGAATATTTATCACACTGTAATGATGATTTTATAACCTCATAAATTTTTCATTTCACATGCTGAATACTATCATTTAGTAAAAAAAAAAGTATTTGATCGTGTTCCTGATCTCTCACATTTGAAGCGAGAGACATAACCACTAGCCCACGGAGTCGCTTTACCTGGAGGGAAGTATATGCAGAACTGAAGTCACATACATGTATATATTCATGTTTTCATGTTCGGTATTCTCAAAATTTTACACAATCCATGGTGTTTGATTTATTTAGCCTTTATTAAACAGTGGTAATAGATGTAATAAGAACATAAAGTCCGCCGAGAACCTGTTTTATACGCAATAACTCTCCTCATGCCCCTGCGCTAAAAATAGCGACATGTAATACTATAAATACTAATAAAACAAACGGGGTGGGGCACTTTGAGAGGGGCGAGAGACGTCCTAGGGAGTTTTGGTATAAAATTACATTGCATAAGCTCAAAATCTTCTTGAATTATCGCCCGGAAATGATAGTGTTAAACACAGACAGAATGTATAAATTTACGACCTTGAACTTTGACCTTTTGACCTCAAAATCAATAGGGGTCTTCTTTAGGCCACAGGGAGTTGTTATGTTAAAATTTCATTGCAATAGCTCAAATTTTTAAGATATCGTGTGGAAACGAAAGTGTTTTAACAGACAGAATTTGCTTATTTATGACCTTGACCTTTGACCTTTTGACCTCAAAATCAATAGGGGTCTTCTTTAGTCCATGGGGAGTTGCTATGCTAAATTCATTGCAAAAGCTCAAAGGGTTCTCGAGATATCGTGTGGAAACGAAAGCGTTACAGACAGACAGAAAGACGGACGGACGGACGGATAATTACGGATCTAAATCAAATTAATATCCCCCACTTTTCAAGCGGGGGACAAAAAGAGCTAGTGGAAAGAATTCATATAAATTCATTTTATTTTTTCAGATCTAAAGACTGATCGTGTCCCTGTTTCTGCACATGCCCAAAATCCGCCGGATCTGCTGTGTTTTCAAGGTGTTTATTCATGCAGAAAATTGACGAATAATTTACAAACCATGTTAAAAATTATTTGTTGGATATGAATCTCATTGAAATTATAATAGCTCGTCTTTGTATAAATATTTTTAACATTGTCTAACTGCATATTTCTTAAATGCCTTCGAAAAGAGAAAGCAAATACATTGTACTGTAATTGCTCTATAATTATATCTATATCGTTTCATTGTGAGGTTTTGCATATAGTTTTTTTTTCAAACCATATATATTAGAACACCAAAATAGGGCTGAGAACAATCAAATCATTGAAATATCGGCTTTTTTCTGACAACATTTGATTTTTTGGCGCTTTCAAATTGTTTAAAAAAAATTAACATGTAATGAATTTTGTTCTTCGCTTTTTTTCTTTGTCTAAGTCGAACCAGATTTAAAGGAAGTCGTGAGGATATGTAGATACATGACATTAGTACAGGTATTAAGACAGTTTAAGCTTTACCTTGAAACAAAACAAGTTTTTCAGACGATATTATAGGGTGTTCTGACCCCTGTAAGCATGCTAGTGTCTTGCAACAAAATTTATTTATTAAAATATAAAATTTGGTGTTAAGACTATTCAGCAAAATTTCAATTTTAATAAAAAAAAATTGTGGGAAGACACTATAGTATTCTTGAGTGAGGTTTCATCTGTACCGTCTTACAATAAGCGTTGCAAGACAAAAATTTCTCATGAAAATTTTTATGTACACAGTGAATTAGAATATTTTTCAATCCTTTTTTTTTTTATCTTAATACACGTATATGATCTTTTAAGATGAGTAAATAGTGTGAAAAAATTATTATACTACCACAGGAGTGTGAAGTTTTTATCGTTAAAAAAAAATCCGGGATATTTTTTTAGTTGAAGTTGGGATACATGTATTTTTTCCGGATTTTTTTTTTTTACCATATATAAAAACTAGAATTTCAGACTCCTGTGATACTACAAATGCCGAAAAAGTCGACAGAGGGCGCAGAGTTCATTCCGTCTGTCCCCAAATACACTGTACCCAATCCATCAACCTGTAGTATTATTATCCGACAAGATGTACACAGTTTAATAATAGTTCTTCATTAGATCGAACTATTGGTCGATTTATTTTGACTAAGATGTCGGTCAATGAAAACACCAATCACGATTTTTTTAAAAGAATGTTTTCATTCTATTTTTTCTTTAGAGAATTTATCACAATAGTATGTGAACCATCATTCGATTACATGTATTTAAATTGAAAAGGGAAGAGCACTCGTCAAAATAACATTTTTTTTCAAAACCTACAGTTTGCGCTAACACAGTAAATAAACAAAAAATACACATATTTTCCCCGTCAAGATAGACATGTATCTTTATCCGTAAAAAAAAATCATCTTATATCTTTTTTTAATTTGATAAACTTCAAAACTGGAAAAAGATAAGAAGAAAGGATATATAAAATAACATAAAGAAATAATTTTTCAGAAAATTTTCTTTGAATATCACTTTATGTCAGGTCCTACTACATTGTATTGTTATTTTGAATACTAGAATATCCTTTGACAATGCACACAGCTGTATTACCGATAATATCGTTTAAAATCATACCCCAAGCGATTGTTTTGGTAGAGATTTTTTTTCTCCATTACATGTAACCCTAGTCTTCGCATACCTGGTGTGATAACGTTAATATTGGTTATGTACAGGTAATAATTTTACTTAGGTCCATCAGTCATATTATACACAGTTGAATGGATTACTGAATAATAGTTGTTTATTTTGTCATTAATTGGTCAGCCTGTACATAAACACGTTATAAATGATTACTTTATATGATCTGATCCAACCTCGTCCGGTGAACATTCTATTAAGTGTGAATGTCAGGAAATTTAGCTACCTGTCTAATCTGGACCAGGATCGATAAAAGTAAAAGAAAGAATAAAACGGCATCTTTCGAATTCAATCTTATATATTTTTTTGTTTATTTTAAAAGATCATAATAAAATATGGTGGTAAAGCTCAATATTCAAGCTCAAAGTTCAAGTTAACTCCTAGTATGCAACTCGGGATTAGAGCAAACACGGACATCCAAAACATAAGGGGTGCCATGGAGTAGTGAGCATCCCCTGCCGACTGGCCACATCCGTAGCGTGCTCTTTGTAATGATCGGGAAATAACGGAAAAACAGGAGCTTCAGGACCACATTGCTCACCAGAGCTGACTTTGGCTAGAAAAAGCCTAGTCCGAAAAATCTGACGTTTTCCTGGCTTTTTTACGATTTTGATATTTTACATGCCAGGAAAGCGTCAGAACCGGCGCCATTACGAAAATGGGAAACTTCAACAGTTTTTAGGTGGAACCGACCTAAATGCCGAAATCAGAATTTATCAATAATACAATGCTTCTGGTTCTCACCAATGTCGATGAAAAGAAAATATCACACAACGTTTCGTTACAGGACTTGCAAGATTTTAAAATGCACGAATTGAAGACAAATCTCGACAGTGTGATAAAACCTTTTTTAAACGAATTATTTATTTCACAAATGAACCATAAAAACTATATTGGTAAGTTCTTTAAGTATTGTACTATTGATAACTTTTGACTTTGAAATTTAGTTCAGTTCGCAAGTATCTAAAATCTACCACAGAATGCCGCCTCCGGTTGGAGGCGGCGATTTCCCAGTTTTCGTAATTGCGCCGGTTCTGACGTTTTCCAGGCATGTAAAATATCAAAATCGTAAAAAAGCCAGGAAAACGTCAGATTTTTCGGACTCGAAAAAGCCAAACAATCAGTTTAGTATTGGAGAGTTTAAATAATTTGGGGGGGGGGGGGTGTGTAGGCGTTGACTTCTAATGCTCCAAACCCAGACTGTTCATTCCAATTTAACACGAATCCGCGTTTTCCAGGTGGGGGAGGGGGTCCAAGGTCACTTTTTACTTGCTTTAGAATATGAATTTAATAACCTTGCAAATTCCAGGGGGGTGGACCCCCCCCCCCACCCCTCTCCAGATCTGCGCATGCATACATAGGTGGTCCTGACCTACCCCGCACACGGAGGAGGGGATATGATAAATTTTTAGAACTTTAGACATATCGAATATTTCCTGGAGCAGGAGTACATGTATTCCAGCATTAAATGTATTCAGTTTCATTTTCTTAGCACGGAGATAGCTACATGTACAAAACTGTAGCTCTCTGCTTGAGAAAATTATGACAGAGAGCTACCAGTCTGCAGCTACATGTAGTAGGTATGCAGATTAAAATAATCTTGAACAAGTAATTCAAACGAGATTCATAACTAATTTGCATATAGCCTACATGTCTATCAAGACTTAAATAATGTAGCTTTATTTTAATTTCCATGTAGAATTTTATATCATTTAAATTTATTCATTTAAGTATTTTCCTACAAAATTATTTAAAAACAAAGGCCCGTAGGAAGCAAATGCAGTTTGGGGATAGATCAATATGTATAAGGATCAATATTTTCATAATCCAAAACTATGCGATCATACCTAGAGAGCTAGATTTTGTGCAAGCTGATTAACATTGGAATTCTTTACCTGCATTTTAAAAAGAAACAGTTTTCAGAAAAAAGGATTATATTACTGATGCAAAATACTGCAGCGTTTACTTCCTTTACTCTTTTTGTATGGAACAGATTATTCCATGCGATTCACCGTTTCAACATGTCCATGTATCTTTTTTTTCTGCAGTTCTATACTACTGGATCAGTCCATTTATATTCTACGAAATGGCTCTTTTCGCGCCAAATGTCACTAGTAAGCTATCTTCGCGCCTTTTCCTTGGATTGTTCTATTATGAATGGGTGTGCTAACTTTCATAGAATTAAATAAAATTTGTCCTTTTAACCTCCTTCTAATGATCCAGAAATTATATATATACAAGTTTTATCTAATTCTTTTAAACATGTATATATCAGTATTTGGACATATATGCAACACTAAAGAAATGTTTTTTTTTCCTAATATGTTTCCCGATCCTGCGGTTGGTTTATTCCATAAATGGACTAGTCCAATAATAAATAAAGCTACGCAGTACAACAAGTCATCATGGTCTAAAGTGCATAATCTATTATATGTATCTGTTCAGGTGCACACAATAAATAAGAAACCAGTGCAAAATCTTGGATTTTTGTTTCCACAAAAGCCGAAATATTGAATTTACTTCTCTATTTCATTCTCAATATACATGTACATGTATGATAGTGGCACCCCCCCCCCCCTTTTAAGAAAACAAAGATTAATGAACACACGTACATAACTACTGTTTATACCTCAGTGGAGAAAATACACTCCACCAAAATGTATGTAATTATATCCATCTTCTAAAATGTTAAGAATACATGATTTGCTAACAGATTTTATAATAGGCATTACAATGTAGCTTGAAATCAATTTAGATTCAAGGGCAGATCACTCCACTTGCAGAAAACCCCCGCAGAATAACAACTCTTTAGTGTACAGTATATATAGAGACGATTCTTCTACAAGTTAATAAAATCAAGATTTCATTTACTCAAGGTTCTCAAAATATGAAGTAAGGACACAATTTAAACCCACAAAAGTATTGCTAAAAAAGTTTATCACTCCTCATGCAGATATTGATTGATTTAGTCAGGCAAGCTTTTTAAAAAGCTGTTACTTGTACATTGTATCAATTAACGTTATATAGATATATTACATATGATACGATTTCATCTCTAGTCTTTACTAAAGGTATCCCACCTTTTTTCATGTTAAAAAATTTTAAAAATGTTGAATTACTCTGTCCTTCTGCTCAAGGTCGCAGTAGACCGTTGATTAATTTAGTAATGGGGGAAACTTTTTAAAAAGCTGTTACTTGTACATTGTAAAATAAGTTATATAGATATATTACAAACCCACTGTTGTGAAAACATGGCTGTGTTGGTTTAAGGTTAACTAGTGTTACATTACATGATACACATATGATTCAAGAGCATGACCTTTCTCTTTTCTCGTTAGGGATAAATTAAAAACGCCATGCCTGATGGTATTCTGAAAGTGTTGTGAAAACATTTTACACATTATTATGAGCATCCTTTCTCTGGTATAGGGATAAATTAAAACGTCAATTCCTTAATATACAAGTCTTTTTTAATCTTACAGTACATTTTCAAATGTGAATGTATTTCATAACTGAGAATTATAAATTTTATACATGAGAGAGAGAGAGAGAGGCCTACATATGTTTTGTGTAAATTCATAGATTTTCAACATCCTTACTGCTAACACACACTATGAACACAAGATTTAAGCAATCAATAACACAAAATACTAGAAAGAATTTAAAAAGATCATATTCCATTTACAACTACAATTTATTGATCCGTTGTACTTTTTTTTCTATAGTAGATACATAATTTGTAGAACAACGCACATATTAGAACCATGTTTAACATGAATGATGAAGGTGGATAATCTCTCGCTCCAAGGTAAGATGTTGAATCTACGATCTTTGGTCGATCAAATGCGAGTGATGATTATGTTATAATTCAATGATATGAGTAAAAGGTTTAAGGAATGGGCGGTAAAGGGGTGGGGTGGGGGGGGGGGGTGAGGAGGGATGGGGGTGGGGGGATAATGGAGTTATAGCCATTACATTTTACTACACACATTTGTATCAATCAAACTTACTTTAAATTACACTTTCGCCAATTAAAATCCGAAGACATGTTTTTCATGAATGAACCTAAAGATCTTTTTAAAATGTATCGTATCTTAAAAATTCAATTGTGACACAAGTATCGCGATGTACGTATCTGTATCATATCGTGGAGGGGGCGTATAGTTTCAGCCCTAGACTCAGATTACAGGGGGACTAATTATTTTAATATATTGTGCGATTTAAAATGATTGACAGGAACCATGACCTTGGATAAATTTGGTTCAAGGTCATTGCATCTCACGGAAATGTGTTCATGCAGTTTTCCCCCTAATTTCTTGCGGATCGTTCCTTGCAATATAGAAAATGCAATATTCTGAGTTTCCCTAATAATTATAAAATTTAAATCATTACAGTGGAAAACATAATATATTAGGTTAGATTATTTATGCAGGCGTATAAAAAATTCTTAAAATGATTGCATTTTCGTAAAGTTATTGCTGCCATAAAGTACCAACACGTCCAACAGGTCTTTGGCATATAAAATACGATACTTTATATATTTTATAAAAATTGTATAGATTTTATATGTAGACTTTATATTATTTGATCCAGGTAATTTGTTAGTGGACTATCCTGTTCATGACAATATATCTTAAAGGAAAAAAACCTACTAATTATATATATATTTACATTTCCAATGTCTTTGTCCGAGATAAAGTTACAAATTATAATGTACTTTATTTCTACATGAGTGCACTGGTTCATCAATAGGCGCGGTTAAAAAAAAAAAACACTTCAGGACGGGATAAATAGCTCGACAGAAGCAGGGCTTGTAGCACGTGGATTGTCAGAATCAAGATCAAATTATCACGCAAGCCAATCGATTGATCACATCATGAAATCAAAAAATAAGACAGTAAATTATTCCTTATAAATAAACTGTATACCTATATCAAGAAGGCTTAATCAGTCGAGTGTACCCGAAACACGAGCTAATCAGAAAGGCTGTGAATAATGCCATCTAAGGACTTGTGTTTTTTTTCTTTTTTTAAATACGCAATGTAAATAAAACACGGAATCCGTCTGCTTCCATTGTCCCCAATGATTATTATGTATTTGTTTTTAGAAGAAAGTAGACTTTTACTATATAACAATGCTTAATATTTCGATTAATGTTGTCCTGCTGTAGTCTTCTGTATAAGAGAACTTAGTGGTTTATGGCAATTGAATTTTGATGATATAAATTAATTTATATGTTTCAGCTACAAATTTCCTAGATCTTAGGCTTTACAATAAATTAACCAAGTTTCACACACTGTACATTCATTCGTTAAAATATTCTTGATTTTTCATAAATTAGTCCGAACTTTTCGTGTACCCAAACTTTGCATTACTCTACCTCATTGGAAGAACCGGCCTCATAGGGGCAACTATCAAGTTTTTTTTGCGATTGTTCAATGGTTTGTAAATTGAGGTACATAAATATGTACACACCTAGGTGTTTCTTTTTTATTTATTTATTTAACAATATCAGACAATTGGGGAAATATATAAAGTATGAAATGAATTTCCTGTGATGTTAGAATAATTTCTTTACGCAACAATTTAATCAATATCTGCACTGTTCATTTGAACCGTTGTGGTATAAACCGGTGTTATGGTATTAAGCTGCTTCAATACCTTTTTAACAAATACCGTTGTGATTGTTCGCCAGATATATTTCCTTAAATTGTCTGTTGTAATATATTTAATTATATTAATTTACTTTGTCAAATGAACGTTTTTTTACGGGAGTCTTTGGAATATATAAATAAAGCATTAAGCATGGGGCTTTTTGCCACCTTTCCAGACGTTTGAAATCTCAAAGTCGGGATAGAGACATAAGAAATTCAATCCCTAAATAGATCGATGTCCTGTCCAAACATTAGTCAATTCTCCATGACAAACGCCTCTGTTTAGATTATAGTGCTGATCCCGAACTAATATACAGGTACCAGGGACTACCCGCATTATTTCCATTAAGAAAAACATCAAGACAACGCAGATCAACGAGATAAAAACGAGAGTACCCGAGGTCAAGAGACCGTGACCAAAGCTGGACCGAAAGTGGGACAGTCAGTGGAGTGTGACGTTTTCGCGCGATATATAAACTTTAGAGTGACGCTGGTCTGGTCTCTTCTTTTCCGGAGGGGAGGGGAAGTTAGAAGAAGTTGACTGGCCTGTCCAGGGAATGAGTATTTCTGTTAAAGTGAACGGAAAAAGTGAGTTGACCTTTTTCTAAAATTATTTCAACTGTTTTAGGAAATCAATATTATAATACTAATATTTTTAAATATTAGGTAAGGAACGATTTTAAATATGTTGATTTTCTATTAATTATTTTTCTTCTCTAAAGTTTTTTTAAGTACCACTTACATAGAGTTTTAGAATCATGCCCCTTACATGTAGATGCATTAGATATAGGATTAGAAAAAATGATGGAATGCGTTATTTTATTTATTCATTTATTTTAATTCCATGCAATTTTTCATTTTTTTTTCAAATTTTGAAAATGCTTAATGACACTGAAGAATCACTTAAGAATTCAGAATATTTCAAATTGGGATACGATTTATTTTTAATCAATCAGTATCGATTTTGAGTGTGATACAAACGCACCTTTAAAAAGGACGTTTAAATCATTTTCCTTTCATCAAATCTATTTTTTTTGGTAAATCGTTTTACCTCATTATAGACATTTTTTTTAAATTCTATCAAAATTAATAATATAACATGCAATTTTCACAAAATCTATGGTTTAAGTTTCAAATTCAAAACAACAGATAAAGTTTAATCTCCTCTTAGTTATATAGTGTTCACAATTTCCTCGGTGACTTCAAATGTGTGAATGACAGTAGAAACACGTGTTTATGTGATACTATATAAAAGATCTCGCTAAATATTAGTTTTTTCTAGATATTAATGCGAACAAAATATCGCAACAAAAGATATATTAAAAAATGAATTTTTATATGCATGTTTTTGTATGTTTTATAAATTTATATTTGACGTTTGTTGTCATTCTCTGTTGATTTATTTTATTTGGAGCATCGTACTTGCATGAATTTGTGTATTTTTTGTTGTCTTGTTATTTTGTGAGAGCATGGTGTTAACTGCTTTCTTAACTTTAACTGTGATGCTCTATGGAATTTCTCATGGTACAGTTCAATAAACTTTTATCATAACATTGATTCTAAAAGAACAGATATAGGAAAAGAAGAACGTCCCTTTAATCATTTCCATTTTAATATTATATCATTGATGATACAGCCGTGTTTATTCTGTATGCGTCTGATTTTGACATGGTTGTCTCCCCTTTTTAAGGTGAGTATAATCAGACAATATTGATGCATGTATTTAAATATGGCGCAATGAAAGTCTAGACGACCTCAAATCAGTAAACTATTGTCATAATTTTAACACGTGGACTTTAAAACCTTAACGGTGGCTGTCTTTCATGATACCGAAAAAAATGTCGGGTAACGCCTACTTTTGTATTATACCTGTTGTTACCTATACATAGTGGAGAATAATTAATTCTCCCCCTACTCTACAGATATTATAATAGTGTCTACCACCTTAAAGAACCATCGACGTACGAATTTACTCTAGTGTTTTGATCGTCAGTTGTGAGAATTTCAGGACATATTTTACGGAGAATTTGTACTTATTTTTCGTTTTAAAGACTTATATTTAGGGGAGGGGCTCTAAAACGCACACATAAAGTGTTCATTAATTTCATTCCTATACATTATCCAAAAAAGCTTCTTATGCTCTTGTGTTTTAAATTTATCTAAACACACGATATTTAGTAATGTTATTATAACAACTTTTTACCTTAGTTGTTAAATGAACCGGCCCTTAATAATTAATAATCAAATTAGAATACCTTTATTAAATTAATATGTCCACTTTCCACACTTTTTTGGGCGAATTCTGTCATCCGTAAACTTCTATCGGGAGTCAATATTCTTTATTCACTGAAGCGAAGCCAAGGGCCTCGGGGTCAGTAGGAGTGACCCGATAATGCAACTAAATTGTTCATTAACCCGTTAGAAGTAGATAAAAATGTATTCAATTCAATTTAATGTTGTCAACAGTCAGATAATGCTCCGAATCAACATTTATATTACGTCACAGATGTCTAGAAAAGATTTTACCTTTAGAACACACTTCCTTTATTTAAAATTTGTGAAATGCCGTTCCCGACACATTTAAGGAAAACAAAAGGATGTCTGGGTCTATAGAAATAGAAATGCTTATCAGGCTGGGTCGTATAATTATTGACTTATGTTATTTCTTCACATTAAAAATAGCTGTCTGTATTAAACAATTAAACACCTTTTGCTTTCATTAGGTATACATGTACTAGTACATTCTTCGCTTTTACGTCTGCTGACCAAACATTAATAGCTTTAAAAGACAATTGATTTGCACCCTCTAGATTTTGCCTTTATTATAGACCTATTGGTCAAGTTACCGAGAAATATATTAAATCGACAACCCGTGACGCACAAAGGGGAAAATAGACAAAATATGATTTTTTTTAGTTCAATTCCTGAAATTATTAGGTTTCAGAAATAACAGGTTTCAGAACCTAAAAAATTCACCTTTATATAGAAAAAAGATTATTGAAACATATTTCTCACCTTTGCATGCTCCAATTGAATATATTGTTAACTAAAAATAAAAGTGGGGTGGCCCTGACATACACCGGCACTTGCATGGATATTGTGCTGTCTTTTCTTGCTTTATATATATATAATTTGGTTTAGCTGTCATTTCGTCGCTATACTCACAATTTTCATTAATCTTTCGCTTTGAGAGAATAAACTACACCGAATTAACTTTTATTAAGGTATAAATATACATGTGTTAGTGAATTAAAAACTCAAGAGATCTCGATTATGAAAATCAGTCCTATTTTCGATCTCCATGTTCTGGGGCCACACTGACGTCGTTGTGAGGACACAAGAGGCCAGATAGAACATCATAGGCCCAAAGCCACCATAAATAAACTTCTGTTTGATAATACTATGGCAATACACCTAGATTAGTATCGCAGCCCATCTGATAGTACGATTGCTAAAGGCCTTCCCTCTATGTTGTCAAGTTTTATAAGAAAAGGAACATTTGTGAAATTAGATTGTTTTTCTGCAGTTTTACTTAACCTTTCATATAATTTATGCAGTGACTCTAATAATCGTTTCAATCTTTTACACAAATATCATCTTGTTAGTTTTAATGTAACATCATAGCTTACATGTTTCAAAACCACAAAATACATGCATCTGAAAAGGCAATAGCCATGTGCACCAGAAAATTATCTAAAACAAAACTAGGTATGTTAACGCTTATGACTCTAATAATTTAATTTCTTATTTTCATTTCTTGCATCTCTGTTTTTTTAATCAGCTTATATTTGTGTTTTGCATTTTGTTTTGATGTTGTCTTTTAGTTTCTTTTGTTTTGTTCTGTTTAAGGCACGATGGACGAAGGTGATAAAAATAATTCAGGTATTGTATTTTATTTTCCCTCGTCTTTTGTTACTATTATTATTTTTCTGTCTTACTCTTTTCATTTATCAAGTTTTATAGGATATACGGCTATTTTGAATATCTGCGGCATTTGTCGCATATGAGTTTTCAAAAGATTTATTATTCTTTATAATTAGAAGTTTGATTTACTAGAGGGATGGGGAAAACATAATTGTCATGCAGTGCTCAAATGAAACGGGTTAAAAAATATGTTTCAATTAATAAAAAACATCAAAATGTTATTAAAAAATTTTTTTTCTTATCATTATATTTTTTTCTTATCATTTCTCTCTCTCTCTCTCTCTCTCTGAATAAATTCCAAATATGTACCAATTTATAATCTACTCTTCATACATTTTTCAATGTTTACATGTACTTGTAATTGTACCTTGACCTATGGAGAGAACGTATGCCTGCTGTTCAATCCATTTCTTTATATGAATAAAATATATTTTAAACTAAAAAATTTTTAAAATACATTTTTTAGCCAATGGCCAGTTTGTTGGAGTGCGCATGCCCCACCGGAGGGACAGACCACGTGTTGTGGAAAATGGTGAGTGAGGTTTCAAATGTAACATATAACTTTTTAATCTCTGCAGTTATCCTTTTGAAGTTACAATGCATACTCAAGATATGTTTAAATGACATTCTGAAAATCAAATCAAAATGTTTGCCCTTTTCTTGCATGAAAAGAAACCCCAACTCTTAAATCTATTTCATAAATCATCTCGATTTGTAAACTCGGTCCAAGTATATATAAAAGAAAATTTTGCTTGACCCAACTGCTAAACAATAGATGTGAACAATGTCTAGGATTTATATTCAGAAGATGGGGGGTTCAGGGCGTCCACGCGATTTTACCATCTTCGGTTATTAATTTTCCGTCTTTTATTTATTTATTTATATATTTATTTTGGTTTAATGTATATTTTTAAAGCTGCATTGTTATTTTTCAAGCTAGGAAAAACATGCATTTTCAGTTTGCTTTGCAACCTTGATTTAAAAAGAAAACAATAATACTTCCTTTGTAATTTTTTCCTAAACATGTCAGTTTAAACAATAAATGGCGTAACAAATTGTGAAGATATTAATTATAACGTTTTTTGTCTATTTCCCCCCTCTTTCGTACGGATACCTTCAACCATAACAAAATGTGCTTATTTTTTCGTAAAACTGGTAGAAATTTTTGCCAGAATTGTCAACCATTCCACTTATTTTTTTCAAAGTCCTGTTTTGCTTTGTTCTTTTGAAAAAAAAAATACTACTTCGGATCTTTATATGAATCGTTATTGAAAACATGAAAGAAATTTGAATTGGTTTATTTGACTAAGGTTATACATAAAACCATCTGTTCCTTTTATTCGAGAGCTCTGTACGTAATTCTTCTATTTATTGTTAAATAGTGAGTTGTCAAACTGGACCTAATTTTGGAGAGAAAAAAAGCAGCTATTCATATATTAAGCGCTGTTTCATGCACATGTATTATGATATTGCTGATGGTTTTCAATGATTTCAAGCTATTTTAAATTCAATGGAGTTGAAACGGATAAGATTCGGAGGTTAAGAAAAATATATAAATTTTAATTAGTTAACTTACGTGATTTTAAAACCGTCTATACATTACATTACCTCACTTTTTTTTAGGCGTACACAGCGATGAAGGCGGGAAGTACAATCCGTCAGAATGGGTTCAGAATCTGATTAATAACGTGAAGTCTGAGGGCCATAAGACTCACAGTGTCTTCAGTGAGTTGGACGTTCTTAAGGAGTATAACGGGTCCATCGAGTGGCGAGAGGCAGCCAGGTAAGGCATTCATTTCTTATTTTTATTTATTTATTTATTTATTATTCATTTGTTTACTCATTTTTTTTTATTTTTTAAAAGATATATTTGTTTGCTGGGTCGAAATATTTTTTTTTCTGTTATATCTGCCTTAGGTCTTTGATCATTATGCAAAAGTTGCATGTGCATGTATGGTTATGAAAGAAACTTTAAAAAAAAATCTTCCTCGAAGAAGCAAAGCGTGCCTCAAAACACAATTGATATTTACAGTGACGTAGCATCGTTTTTGAAAGTTGGGGGGGGGGGGGCAGCCAGAGAAATTTTTTTTACTTACATGGAAAAGTAGACAAGCAAATAAAGGACATTGCCCGGGCGGGCAGAAGGGCCAACTTTTTTCAGATGCCAACTTCTTTAAGTACCAATTTTTTTTGCATGCAATACCACATTTCCCTTATATCACTTTACTGCAGTAAAAACTGGGGGGGGGGGGGACCAGCGTTTCAATGAACATTTTCAATAGTGAAAGTAATTTTGGGAAAAAAGAAAAAAGCCCCCCCCCCCCCCCCCATGCTACGTGCCTGATTAATTAGTCTTCATTTATTAGAGCAGTGAGATGCATTGTTAAATAGGAATATTTATCATTAAGAAAGGTCAAAGATACACTGTATGTTAAACAAAAATATAAGTAAAACAAAATAAGCAATGCGAACAAACGAAGAAGAAAATAACATGAGTGACGCATTCAAAAGTTAATAACTGTAAATACGAAACAAGATGTGTTTGTGAAACACTATGCGCCCGGCGGCAACAAAGTTCAAAAAATCTATTTTTAGCATATTGGTCACAGTCAAGGTCACAAGGTCATTGACCATGGTGTCATTTGAAAGCACTTAATCGGTGGAGTACGCATCCCAAATATGAAGTCCCTGTCTCCTATGGTTCAAAAGTTATGGCAAAAAGTGTAAAACGCTATTTTTAGCATATAGGTCACAGTCAAGATCATTGACCTTGTCGTCCTTTGAAAGGACTTTATTAGTGGAGTATGCATATCAAATATGAAGTCCCTATCTCCTATGGTTAAAAAGTTATGACAGACAGTGGAAAAAGATATTTTTAGCATACAGGTCACAGACAAGGTCACAAGGTCATTGACCTTGGTGTCATTTGAAAGGACTTTATTAGTGGAGTATGCATACCAAATATGAAGTCTCTATCTCTTATTGTTCAAAAGTTATGGCAAAAAGTGTAAAAAGCTATTTTTAGCATATAGGTCACAGTCAAGGTCACAAGATCATTGACCTTGTCGTCCTTTGAAAGGACTTTATTAGTGGAGTATGCATCTCAAATATTAAGTCCCTATCTCCTATGGTTAAAAAGTTATGACAGACAGTGGAAAAAGCTATTTTTAGCATATAGGTCACAGACAAGGTCACAAGGTCATTGACCTTGGTGTCATTTGAAAGGACGTTATTAGTGGAGTATGCATACTAAATATGAAGTCTCTATCTCTTATTGTTCAAAAGTTATGGCAAAAGTGTAAAAAGCTATTTTTAGCATATAGGTCACAGACAAGGTCACAAGGTCATTGACCATGATGTCATTTGAAAGGACTTTATTAGAGGAGTATGCATACCAAATATGATGTCTCTATCTCTTACGGTTTAAAAGTTTTGGCGAAGGTTAAAGTTGACAACAGACAGACAGACAAACAGACAAACAGATAAACAGACAAACAGACAAACAGACAGGACAAAAACAATATGCGCCCCGAAAAAATTCGGGCGCATAAAAACAAACAGGAGACTTTCAATTTCTTACTAGTGGCACTCTCCCCTTCATTATGAATCAGTTTATGACAAAATAAGTCATTCCGTCAGCGAATTAAATATTAATATAAAAAAAAACAAATGCCTGACTGCTGCATGTTTACATGTTTGTAAATCCTTTTGATATCAATCTCATTAAAATCGTCAATCCACGCTCCCTTTTTCCATTATTTTTTTCTTTACAATACTTTTTAGAGTTGTCAAATTTGATAACTATGGTAATGAAAAAAAATTAATAAAGTAAACACTTGGGGTGAAAATCTTATGAATACTTTTTGTACATAATTAAAAAAACTTAGTCTTGCAGTCTTATAAAATCTTGTTTTTGTAGATGGGTGAAATACGAAGAAGTGGTGGAAGAAGGCGGGAAAAGATGGTCCAAACCCCACGTGGCCTCTTTATCGATGCAGACGATGTTTAATCTGAGAAAAGCCCTTAAGGAGGCCCCGGTCATCATGGACTACGACTGTCATACCTTGTCTCAAGTCATAGGTACGTGCTTACCCCCCCCCCCCCCCCCGGCGTCACCCCTCCCTTACAAACACTTGTTTCGACGTTAAAGAACAACATACTGGTATACTTTTCTTTCAACGTAGATTTTTTCAAAGAAATACTTAAGAGTAGGCAGTATGACTTACACCTTAATTAATCAATATACTTTTAATTTTTTTGTAGAAAAACTTATATATATATTGGTGCAATTTATATATATCATTCATTTTTATCATTTCTGCGATATAAAGCTTTGAGAGTTTGAACAAAATTGTTATTGTCAATATTTCAAAGTACTTTGCATGCTCCATAGCATGTTCTCAAAAGTCTAGACAAATTACTAGTAAACAAATTTACCAAACACTTCAATCTACACTCACTGCGATTTCAATATATGCTGACGTTTGTGATGAGTTGTCAAACATAACTGAGCAGTTAAAAGTAAAATTTACCCGTCCTTCAAAGTAACTCCTTATCGTGCTTAATTTTCCACTTTTCTAAATCTCTTAAACTGATGTTGTAAATCTTGATATAACTTCTTTTAATCACATCAAATAAATGTTTAAAAGCACATACTTGACTCAAATTCATTATTACGACTCGTGTGTATTTTTGAAAGAAAATGATGCATCTTTTACTATTTATAGTAATATAACACTATGTTAAAGAAGTAATTTAATCTTACACAATTAAATTCCATTGCTTTGTTCCTGCAATATACTATTACACTAGAGTATTAAGAAATATTTTAAAATAAATAAATATAATTTCATCATTCATGGTGTCGGAAAAAACAACATAAAAAAACACGGTGTTGTTAAAGAGGACGTATTTTTAATCATCTTTTTTTTTTCAAAAATCAAAGCGGTTAAAAGTAAAGTTAACGTATTACATTTGACATTTACTATATTTGATGAGAATTGTATTAAAGTGATCTCCTTTACTGTCCTTGATTAGACAAGTTCACGGACGAATGGGTGGACCGGAACCAGTTAGATCCACGATTCAGGGCCCATATCCGGGATGTTGCCCTTAAAGGTCACAAGCACCATCACATCAAAAGAGCGCGAAATCAAAGACGAGGCTCTACCACTACACGCCCTCTAGCGGACATTATGGATGAATCAGGTACCATTACCATTAAACATGCCTAAATTCAGAATGAACCAAACACAAAAGAATTGCCGAAACACTTTCTTTCAAATAAATATTTGTTTATTATAAATGTAATTTATATATAATTTTTTATGCTTGTAAGACGACTGAAATTATATCTCTGATGATTTTTTAATGACTTGCAAAATAAAATTGCAGTTTTTATTCTGCACGGACTCCCCCCCCCCCCCAAAAAAAAAATATTTTTCTTTACTCTGAAAAAAAGAATTATAAACATGAATGTCAATTTTGGGCTTAGGTGTGAATGGCAGTACTGGGCATCTTCCGTATTCCGCTAGCTTTGCCAGCATCAACAGTGACGGTTTAGGTAGCAGTAATAGTAACAACGATCTCCAGGAAATGGGCATGGTAGAGAGTCCCTCCCAATCCTCGCTATCCCCGAACTGGAAGGTAAAATTACTCAGAGTAAAATAAAAAAAAAAATATTATTTGATTTTGACTAAAATTTGTTGAATTACAGAAAACGTAAGAAATAAATAGGAGAAAAAAGATCAGATGTAGATTATGAATATACATGTGTTTTTACAATATTTTGTTTGCTTTTAATAGCCAAATACCAACTTTTTGAGAAAAATTCCCAAAGATTCCCACGTTGCCAACATTATGGTTGGAGAAGTGGAAGATCTTCCTACCCGGGTCATGGGATTCATGCGCCTAAAGGAGCCGAGGATATTACAGAATGACCTCAGCGAGGTCAATATTCCGACGCGCTTCGTTTTCTTCTGCCTGGGCAGACGGGGTGAGGAGGAGGAATTGATCGAGTTTGGTCGATGTGTAGGAACCATGATAGTAGATGAGGTATGGCTTTCGATCTTTGGACAACTTAAGTCTGTAATGTAGTTATGTTACATGTGTTCATAAACAATTTTGTGCGCATGCTCAGAAGCACCCCAGTAAATCTTTCACTGTACTTTTTGTTTTGCAGATTTTCCGTGAAGTTGCTTATAAAGCACGTGATCGGGACGATCTTTTGGCGGGATTTGATGAATTTATGGAACAAGTGATTGTGCTGCCACCTGGTGAATGGGATCCAAAGATCCGCCTCGAACCACCAGGAAAAGTCCAGTCTCAGGTACATACATACTGAAGTCGTCTGCTACAGTTGCAAAGACAATTGTGAAATTTCCTTAGATTTTTTTTAAAATGTCTATATTTAAAAAGGAAGCAGATAAATATGGATATAAGAAAGTACATAAATTTTGTATTTAACTTTAATCTGTACTCTAAGATAAACATTGAATCGAATTTTATTCAGTTTATCAAACTATTTTTCCTTTATTGACCTCTTTTGAAAAGGAAGATTCTGGTGATTCAGAATGCCATTCTCATATACTTATTAAAACAGGAACACAGGCGCCAGTCTGTTGTGTCTGGGAGTCCTAATGCCCCGGGTCTTCCAGTGAAGAAGGCAGAGGAAGCGGAAGAAGAGTCTCACGTGGATCCCTCTTTAGTGATGTCAAAAATGTATGTTATAGGTCGAATCTGATTATTGGTCGAATTATCGCATTAAAAGAGCATTTGTTATCAATTCATGTTATTTCTTCTTATTTGATATGACTCAAAATCATAATACATGTAAATATAACATTGTATTTTGTTTTGCATTATTTTCAGACCTTTTTGACTCAAAATCATAAATAATATAAAATTGTTTTTTGTTTCAGACCTTTTAAAGGCTTGGTTGACGATATTAAGAGGAAGGTGCCATTTTATTTGTCTGATTTTAAGGACGCACTTCACGTGCAGTGCCTGGGCTCATTTGTTTATGTCTTTCTTGGAACACTTACACCTAACGTCACATTTGGAGGATTGTTGGGGCAGGCTACCGACCAGTATATGGTATGTAACTTTCAACATACGTAGGATACGACATATACTAGTATATGCCTTGTACATGTACATGAAGATTCGATTCCTCTCTAGCAGACCCATGTTTTTGTCTAAATAGGGCGTGATGGAGTGTATTTTTGCTGCTGCAGTAACAGGAATCTTGTTTGCTTTATTTGGTGGACAGCCTCTCAACATCCTGGGAAGCACTGGGCCTATGTTGGTTCTTGAAGCCATTATCTACAATCTATGCAAGTAAGGACACATTAGCATGATTGTGTTCAGGTTCACATCCTAGGTCTAATAAGAATACTTTATCATAAATGTTTGTTACTAATGGTCTATACTTGAAATTTCTACTTTTTGGTTTTATGAGGTAATGCGTAGCTGTTACGATCCCCTAAGAACTGAATAAAATTCAGATAAGGCACTGGAATAATACATCTAAAATTGCTTGGATAGCCTTTTTAAAATATTCATTTTTTTGGAAACTCACGCGTACACTTTTTCTTTGGTATATTTTTTTCCCAGTTGCTTCACATTGAAGACTTTGATTTACATGCATGGTGTTGAAAGTTCCAAGGAAAAGATCTCCTAAATCATACAAAATCCTATCATTATCAGATTGTTAAAAATAACTATCTATTTCAGGGACAATGACTGGGACTTTATGCCGATGCGTTTCTGGGTGGGGATGTGGACAGTTGGAATCATACTGGTAATCGTCACCTTTAATCTCAGCGCCCTCGTCAAGTATATAACACGGTTCACGGAAGAGAGTTTTGCGACATTAATCGCAGTCATTTTCATCGTGGAAGCGTTTAAAAAAGTGATTGAAATAGGGTCTGAGTACCCTGTGAACTTTCACCCCAATGATCCGCTCCCAAGCTGTGTATGTATACCACGTGACTGCAATATTACCGATCTCACCACAGCTGCGGCTGTTACGGGAACCACTGAAAATACCACAGCTGTTGTAACCACCGCTGCCAGCCTGGTCAACTACACATGCACAGACTTGGCTAACATGACAATTCATTGGGCCTCGCTTTCAAACGAAACATGCGCAATGTATGGTGGTCAAATGGAAGGTCCTGGATGTGGCGTGGAATACGTGGGAGATGTTTTCTTCTTCTCCATCCTTCTCTTTATTGGAACCTTTGCACTGACGTTGTCTTTTGTTGACTTCAAACGAACTACCCTCTTTCCTTCTGCCGTAAGTCGTAAAAATTAATCTGTTTTAAAAATATTATGTTGCTGCTTGAAGTTCCATCTTTAAAATTTCGAAGCTATTGGTCGAAACATCTTCATATAATAGTATATAACATTAATTTTTTGCCACATAAATGTATACTGGATATGAATGATTACGTTTACCTGTATTGTACCTGTAACGAATTTGTATGATTTATAAATCTATGGTTTATAATTTTACACAGGTGCGTCAAAGAATCAGCGACTTCGGTGTCCTCTTCGCTATCGTTATCATGGTCCTTATTGATTTCTTTGTGGGAATCAACACTCCAAAACTCATCGTCCCAGATGAATTCAAGGTCAGTTCATAAACGAGTCTAGTGCATTTTGTTTAATTAAAATTTCTCCTATTTGGTCGTATGTTCAATAGAACAGGGTTGGGGTGGGGTGTGGGACAGTATAATTACTGTGTACTTTAAAGTAAAACATGCTTAAAACGAAGTGCCAGGGACGGGCGATTTTCATTCTTTATATCCGTTATAACTTTATATGTTTAAAACCCACTGGGAATGAAAATCACTTCGCTATAAGCGTCAATTTATTATAAACAATTGTTTACAGTAAACGTACTGTATTAGATTATTATAATATAATAATGCCGTGTTTTTGTTTGCAGCCTACTCGCCGCTCTCAGTGGACAGTTAACCCTTTTAGTGACAAGAACCCCTGGTGGTTGTATCTGGCGGCCGCCATTCCCGCTTTATTGTCCACCATCTTGATTTTCTTAGATCAGCAGATCACAGCCGTCATTGTCAACAGGAAGGAAAACAAACTGAAAGTAAGGGACACAAAATAAACTGAAAGTAAGAGATACAAAACAAACTGAAAGTAAGGAATTCAAAACAAACTGAAAGTAGGGGATGCAAAATAAACTGAAAGTAAGGAAAACAAAACAAACTGAAAGTAAGGAATATACGAAATAAACTGAAAGTAAGGAATACTAAACAAACTGAAACTAAGGGATACATGTCAAGTAATCTACAATCGATTGTTAAGCTGGATGTTGACTGATAAGTTGCATATGAACGGTTTGACCATATGGCATATTATGTGTACACAGTCTTTGAATTGTCCACGGATTTCTCAGTTTACAAGATTTAAGTCAAGGAGCACACGGTGTGTGTGACTGTTGAAAGGAAATTCTACTCTTTCATGGAACCTGCATAATCCCACCTCTGTTGTTTTAGAGCTCCGTGTTTTCTATAGTCAAAATATATTTTTCAACGGACTTTTGAGCTTGGTTACTATCAGATGACTTCGTAATCACCTGGATCAAATTTTGTATATCATTGCTTCAACATAAATCGTAATATTTTCAGTAAAAAAATAGAACGAATAAGCAAAAAAGTACTTTGAATATACATTCTGGTAATATGTATATTATATTGTTTAATATGCACTATTTTGACTTGGATAGAAAGGCGTGGGATACCACCTGGACATGTTTGTGGTGGCAATCTGTGTTGGAATCCACTCTTTCCTCGGTCTTCCTTGGTACGTGGCTGCCACAGTCTCTGCGCTTGCACATATCAACAGTTTGAAAAAGGAGTCCGAATGCACCGCACCTGGCGATAAACCATCTTTCTTGGGTGTCAGGTACCGTACCACTTTCTTATATTTAATACTTAATTGTACATATAAAAATGTTATTGCTTCTTAAAAACTATATGAATTTCTTACACTAGTTCTGACAATTCAATAAGCCGTTAAGTGTTTATAGTTGAATTATTTTTTCAATCTGAATTTAACTTTAAAAAATATTTCATTATGATTTTTAATTTTAAAAATGCTTTTTTTGGTACAGAGAACAGAGAGTTACCGCTCTTGGTATCGGTGTTCTCAGTGGATGTGCCGTCTTAATCACCTCCGTACTCAAGGTAGACAACTCACAAATAATTATTTTTTTTTACAAATCGGTCATGTATGTCAAATTTTGTTTTGCGTTTGATTTCGAAAATAATTTAACATTCGTGCTTTTATTTACATATTCCTGTAGATAAATACTAATGTACGATTTTTAAATAAATAGTCATTATCAAGTATATTTCAAATATAAATCTTTTCCCTTTTCAGTATATTCCTATGCCAGTTTTGTATGGAGTTTTCTTTTACATGGGATTTTCTGCACTAAGAGGAATGCAGGTACGACCCACCAACCCTCTTTTACAGTAGTTTTTTTTTTTTTTGGGGGGGGGGGGTAAATAAATTGTTGTGATACGCAGTTTTTTTAATATTGTATTCATAATAATAATTTTTTCCTGATTATTTTCTGTAGCTCGTGGATCGTCTCTTCCTCTTCATTCAACCCGTTAAATACCAGCCCGATCTTCCATACGTCCGCCATGTTCCATTGTGGCGGATCCATATTTTCACAATTATTCAGGTTCTCTGCTTGGCTATTCTTTGGGTGGTGAAAACCATTAAAGTCATATCCATTGGATTTCCCATGATGGTGAGTATACATTGACTATCGACATACTGTGAAATCATCAATGTTCCTAGGGACCAATGTTCGTGGATTTCGTGGGTCACCTTCATCCGCGAATTTACATTACCCAAACATTTTATTTGCTAATCTGTTGCACGAGTATTTTCTTTCTGATATATTTTTTTTTTACTAATCAATAAGAACAATAAGTATAACACCTTTCCCCTATCTTCCACTAGGTGCTTGCTACCGGCGTGGTCCGGAAGTTGATGGAGTGTTTCTTCGCTCAGAGAGAGCTGCGATGGCTGGATGATCTCCTTCCTGGGGCTAACAAGAAAAAAGACACAGACATGGTATGTTAATGAAAATTTGAATATTTGATTGTTATTTTATCATTCATTATCATTTTTTCTTTATTCAAAAAGTTGTCATTATTCATTAATAAAACAATTTGTGTATCTGACACATACATTTGTTTCTTTGTTTATCGAAATAATGCCTTTACTGTCATTGAAATACTTGTTTAGTAGATAAATTAATAACAAACGTTTAAGAAATTTCCATGCATGTAAAAAATATAATTAAATGTTAGTTTTCTTGCCATTTATCACGTAGTTTTTGTGTTTGAATAATATTACAGTTCAAATTTTCGCGGGTTTTACCTTTCAGAATGGAGTCAGTAAAGTCCCATACAAGTCGTTCTACTCCAATTCTTCAACCAATGGAAGCGTTCTAGACATAAACGACAAGGATGACTCAGTTAAACCAACATTTTTTGTGTCTGATGAATGTGATGCTAACATCATGCACCGAAAAAGTAACGGAACCGGAAATACGAAGCTATAACCCGGAATTGCCACCATTACTATGACTTAAAGCAATCTTTTTTCTGTGAAAAAAAAACTTTCCTGGAGCAGTGGTGTTTTGACACTTTGAAATCCATATTTTTGATATACATATATTATATTTTTTTAGAAAAAAAATGTCTGTAGAATTGTTTAGATTAATTAACCTACATGTTGAATATATATTTGTTTTATACATTCAAGATCAGATTGTTTTTAATATGAATGTACATTTGTTATTGCAAATGAGGGGAAAAAATACGCAGATTTAGAAAAAAAAATTTGTTCTACAGATTTCCACCCTTGTTTTATAAAAAAATTAATGCATTTCTTAACTCTTTGGAGTCAACTAATGCATGTTAATATTATCAGAATTTATATTGTAAATGTTACTATGTAGTGCTATTTTACTAACGTATTACTTTAAAGTGTTTATAATCGTTTCAGAAACAAGAAAAATATTGTAAAATCTAATAACTTCTTCACGAGGTATCTTTTTAACATTCGAACTAGCAGGTAGAAAAGATGTATAATTACATGTGAATATAGTTTTATTTTTTTCAATAAGCGTCAAATACATATATACCAATATACGCAAATTAACGGTGCTGCAATCTTTCTAAAGCAGGAATTGCGAAATCCAATATTTCTGTAAGTACTATCTTGTGTTCTTACATTTGCTTTTCATACTTTATTGTTTTGTTAGTAATAGATTTCACCTCTTTCAGGTAAATAAATTTGAAAATCAATTGAATCGTTTGTTATCAATGTTATACTTATATTGAATATTAGGTTTTACAATTTTTGAATGATTAACTCTTTGCTGGTATGATTAAGAATTTACAAAATTGTTTAATAAAATGGAAATGAAAGACGATGGTGTATATATGTGTAACGGTGACAGTTACATGTTATGTACTTAAATAGTAGTCTGTGAATTCAAAGCGGATTGAAATCGTTTGATAATATATTATTTGGTTCCTTTACTTGATATTTAGAGTTTTATATTAACCAAAGGCAGAATAAATTTTCTCTAGTACATGGTATTATAGCTGCAGAACTGTAGCTCTCCGTGAAAATATGACAGACCGGAGAGCCACAGTGCCAGCCATTGAAAAAGTATATTTATTGCGCACAAAAAGTTGCGCGTAGTTCTGGATTATTTCTTCCAAATTCTAACTTCAACCGCAAAAAAACTAGATTAAAAAAAAATCCTCATCTTCTAACAAGTACTGTATTATTAGTTGACATCTGCATGTCAATATTTTTTTTTCGGAGAGCTACAGTTCTGCAGCTAATGGTATTAAAGTATATTAAAATACATGTACTATTATTAATAGTTTTTCAAACCGTGAAAAGATTTCAAAAGTTAATCTTTTGATCAAGAACTCATAAGTGAACAAAAATAGGTAAAAAACAATCAAGCAACAAATACAAATAAAGACTTGTGCATGGAATTAATTTAATCATTATTCAAATAAGATATAAAATCACAAAATTTGTAGACGGATTGTAGATTGACTAGAATAATGACTAAAATGGAATATTATTTTGAGGCACTATTTAAAAATTTCAACAATTTATACCAATATATACTAGTCATGGAGTACAATAAAATATAAAAATTATCTTATGGTATATAATATATCAAATATATCAGAGGACTAGCAAATTAAAAAAAATCATATACAATATTAATGTAAACAGAATCTCTGATATTTTGACTAGATGCTTAGGCTAAGTGAAGGGGCCAGTCACCTCGTGAAAATGTGAACATTGATGACTGAACACAACATCAATAGTTTATTTTTAATATTACATGTATATAACTACCATTTCCTGACTATTCAACATATCTACCCTAATGAAATAATCAGTGCAAACAAATAATGGCAAGAACTGGGCTTTCTGGCTGACGTCATATTCTGTAGCAAAAACACAATGTGTCACAAGCTATTCATTTTCACTTCGAGTTATCAGTGCTTAAAATAGATATATATATATTATGTAGGGGTTTTTCCCCCGACCGTACGGACCGGGATGGGGTGGGGTGGGGGGGGGGGGGGGGGGGGGGGCTACAGTTAGTTGTGTTATGATTGTGTCGCGTCCCTCAATAATTACTGCTTTTTTAACTGCCAAGGAATTCTTCCTTTCTAGCCCTCCTCCCTTTCCCCCAACTGAAAATGTTGGTTGTGCCCCTCCCCAATGAAATTACTACTACGGACCTTTTTTCGCTGCTTTTGAACTAAACACTTTATGGTGCCAAAATATTTGCTTAATATGTTGAAGATTTAACATCAACATAAATTCAAATCAAAATTTCTCATTTTAAAAATATGTGACCTTTGTATTATTACGGACTCACAGACACATTGCTTAAAAATGAATACATTATTACAATATTAAAATTTTCAATTCAATGTATAAAGATTATAATAAACTGTATATGTAGACCTTAATTGTCATAATATACATATAATATTTAAAATACAAAAGTCAAATATATTTTTTAAAAAAAGCAAGCCCTAAAAATTGTATATTTTTCTAAGATCATAATTTTTTTTATAAAATAAACCCAGAATTAGATTGAAATGTACTCCCTATCCAGTGACATCAAAGAGATTGGAGGCGGCGCTCATGATGTTCATTTCCGGGTTAACTGTGGAATCTGGTCGGTATTCCGAAATTTCATCAAGTATAATATATGGATTACAATCCTGAGATGACGTCACGTGACCTTGAGAAAAGATTCCGTTATCGTTTGGGTTTCTAACATTGAGGCCGCACATGTAAGGCTCAACCGTGCTGTCACATCTCATGAAGTTTGTCGACGTTACAGCCTCGACCTGAAGAGAAGGCACTGTAGATTTAGGCACTTGAATTGGACTTGCTTCATTTGATGTGGCGTAACCAATGGATGAAGGGGACACTTGGCAAGACGGATCTCCTCGAACAGGAGAATGCATATGCGAAGAGTAAGAAAGCATCTGATTGGGTGAAACTGAGGCACTTATGACGTTGTTAGGAGATAACTGGTTAAAGCTCTGAAGGTTAAATGTTTGATTATATTGGTTACTGTTATGAGATAAATGGTACGTGTTGCTGTAATAAAACTGAAAGGGCTTAGCATACGAAGACTCCGGAAGAAGAGTTCTCGGGTTCAACTGAAGCCCTCC
This sequence comes from Saccostrea cuccullata, assembly GCF_032062105.1. Classification (NCBI taxonomy): domain Eukaryota; kingdom Metazoa; phylum Mollusca; class Bivalvia; order Ostreida; family Ostreidae; genus Saccostrea; species Saccostrea cuccullata. The sequence goes on from NW_026936991.1 coordinate 51,349, forward strand.
AGCAACGAGATTCATTGTGTTTTGAGACAACCCCTTTGACAAGGCCTTGGCGAACGTAATGGAATCGGGTTTCATTCCAGCTTTAAGAATATCTGCTAAGGCACCTATGTAATTTCTGGCGAGACGTAGGGTCTCTATTTTAGAAAGTTTTTGGTTTTTAGAATAACAAGGCACGTGTTGTCTTAAAACGTCTAGTGCATCATTAAGTCCATGCATGCGGTTACGTTCTCTGGCATTAGCCTTCACTCGACGCAAGCGCAGTTTCGCAACTCTAGCCTTCGTCATCCGTTTCTTTTTTGGTCCCCGTTTTTTCGGAACCTTAATATCATCTTTTTTTGACTTTTGGTCCTTTTCGTCGGCTGTTTCGGGGTGTTGAGAAGTGTTTGACGATTTAATGCTGCACTGATCAAAATCACTTTCATTGATATCTGAAAAATCTTCTATATCTGCGTCTTCAAAATCACTTCCGGTTAGGCTGAATTCCGGATCTGTATCCATGATTGATGGTTCCAGCTTTATAGGCATACTCCAATCTACAATTGTTAAATTGTTTAATTTCAACAATCAAATGCCAAAATGATATATATTGATTAGAACAATCGGAAGAGTATAAATTTAAACAATAAGATGCTTTCTTTGGTTGTTTTAATTTATACGGGAAATGATGTTGCAGATAAAATGCATAATCCGCGTAGACCACCCAAAATTTCAGAATCTTTAATAAAATATCTTCTAACGCTTGAGAAAATTAAGTTTCATCGTTGTAAATCATTCCAATGTTTCTTTCAGATTTATATAAGACTCTAAAAAAAATCGGGGCTTAACCCCATCCCCCATCCTACCCCTACCCACGGTCCCAATTTGGATTTAATAAACATATATTCACTACAAATTTAAAAGTCGTTATGGCTGATCGAATTATTCAATATTCACAACAAAATTTATATATATTAAAAAATCAGATATTAAAAATGCTTTCACACAAATTCAGGATACTTTGCTTGCAAATATTTCTCTTTTTTTTTTATCTAACTCTATTTTATCAATGTATAAATTTATCATTATTTAATATCGCCCGAATCAATACGGATATGTCAAACCTTTTCCACTAATATTTTGCGATTTTTTTTTTATTTTAGTCTGAAAGAAATTTTTAAGCATTTTTATTTATTTCATTGTTCTATTATGTTTTATTGTATACATATTCATTTATCTCAATATATTATAATGGTTCGAAAAATTTTCAGATTATGCGTTAACTTTTAATGAATTATATGTTTTCGTATTTAAAAAAAAAAAGTTGTAAAATGAAAGCGTCTGGAAATGTGACGTCTGTTGACTTGGAAATTGTTATGAAATTTCTTATATGTAAAGCCTTGTATTTTTGATTATTCAAATTTTATACACATGTATGCCAGTGGACATTCGGAAGGAAATTGGAATAAAAAATCATTCAGTAGGCAAGCAACCTAAATTTTTAGTCAATCAATATAAAATGAAATTGGGAAAAAAAGAGAAAACTGAAAAATGAAATAGCATCTTAAGTACATGTATTTAGCAAATTAAATTTGATTATCCTATACTCACATGTGATTTAACTCCTTGCTAAATAGGAAGAAGCAAAGTCCATGTAAATGAAAAATAAAAGCTGAATGAACAACAAAATTATACCACGACTTACACGCCAGGCAATCTCAAGGCCCCTAGCCTGTAAATAATGAATGGGAATAAAAGTCAATTGGGGTAGCACATAGAAATATAAATAATTCCCATTTGGGGGAGGAATATTTCATCCAGGGTGTTGGAATATTTCTCGTTCGGAAGATGTGTCGTCTGACAATTTATACCCGTTATTTCTCACGCATAATGAATAAGACAAGTTTTAATTGTCAATTAAGAGTTTTGACATCATTTGGCGGTCTGATAATAGTTCTAGGGAAAAAATAACGGAACAGCAGGTCCGACTTGATTTTTTGTCTTCCATCATAAAAATCATCCTTTATAATCAAATTACATTGATTAGTCCTGATAACGTTTGAATCACTGGGGCATATCAGGAAAAAATTTACCCCCGTCGTCTTTTGTGAAAAAGTCTGGGCCATCTGTGCTCTTAACACCAACTGTGATGTTTGAGCATGCGCACAAACAATGGAGCATACACTCATTCCTTTATCGAATTTATAACAATACAAGAAATCAAAACAAATTGTCTTTCGTTATTGTTTTTACCGTTTTTGATTTGCAATCCCTCGCATATAATTAAAAAAAGAAAAGGGGATCTCAAAAGATTTTTTGTCGATAAGACACACATTACTCGCTTTGAAAGTTGAGGCATTAGTATCCAATTTCTCTTTCTTGAATGTTAATTATAGTTCTAGATGTTAAAAGATAGCAAAGACCTTCCTATTTCTGACAAATAAAATCCTAAAGATACAGCATTATAATTTAATAAACTACCATTTAACCCTCTTGTTATTTTGTAAATATCTGTGCGGTACGGTGAAATCACTGAAATGATGATTTATAATTTGCATTTTTTCATTGTAGCATTAAATTCTCAATACGTGTACTTGTAAGGTACTGTAGAAAGGACGAGGTCTGGAATTAGAATAAAATTTCAGCGAAAATAAAAAGTAAGCGTATAATGTTAAAAGGTAATTTAAAATCGAATTTTCATTTATTTATCAACTGTTTGTTAAATTAAAAGAAATTAGAATTCTATTCTGTAACAAATATAAAAAATTTGAATTAAGGGGAAAAACATAATTGAAAAATGTTCTTTGTATATTTTAGTCAAATTTATTTTGAAAGAAATTAAAGTATTATTTTTCCTAAGTTTTTCACTTATTTTTATATTTCTTTTAAACGAATGAGTGAAAAAAATTCATGATAAAAAAGTATTTTTTTCTGATACATCGTAGTTTTCTGAATTCTTCCTGCTTTGCATAATAAAGACGAAACTAAGACGAAAGATATAAGCTTTAAAAATATTTTATTAAAAATACATATCATGCAGATAATTCAAATAACTATAAACTTCAAATATCAAAGTGATATTTACGCCCCCTAATTTTACATTTCCACGCGCAAGTTTTTATTGCATATTACGGTTATTTTCCTCCTGAGACACCAAATCGGCGCGTGGCTGCCACGCGACTTGAACGCGATACTTCCTTTCACGAATTTCAATTATTTACACTCCCATTCAGACAGACGTGGGTCACTCAATTTAAGGAAAATTTTGACATAGTGCAGAATCTTCAAGAATATCTAATTCTTTAAGACAAATGCAATTTCAGATTGTAACTTGTCAATCAGCATTTAAGGAATTCCCTTCCATATTTGAACAGGGTGGTTTTAAAGTAGCGAGACCGTTTATAAATATCTTCTGTTTAATGTTCTGTGAACCAAATTTTCTGAATTAAGGATATTCTTAGATAAAAGGCAAGTTCTTGTCCAGAAGTTATTCTTTAAATAGTGCCTGATTTCTAAAATGGAGGAACACGGCCCGATATTCATCCCTTCACGCTTGAACCCCGTGGAACAATATCCATTAACAAAATTAATGAAATTTATCGTCTTTTCATGTGGTTCTGTCACATTAAAGTGATTCTGGTCAACCTCTCCGCACACAAAAGACTTTGGTCTATTTTTGGAGGTTAAAGTTAGCGAATCCCCCAGTGAAATCAAATTCGGTGCATTCGATTGCAACGACATTTATGCGGGGCGGTGCATTGCGATTTACACTCCTATAACATGTATAATGAATGAGCTAAACTCGATTGAACTTGAGCGCAACGCCGATGGATTCAAGTTCTACTGATGACCAGATCAAAGGATTTGTAACGTATCCCCTCCGCCAGTGATCTTGTCCCCCAGCAGATCCTAGGGACACCTGCTTCTGCTAAATTCGCTTAATGAAGTAGTTGATGACCCATTCTCGCTGACCATTGTCCTTCTCTAATGTGCCGGTGTCAGTCGAACGCGCCAGTTTTTCACAGTTATAAGTACCCTCGACTGGACGCGAGGTCTATATTGGAAGACGTTAATTGTAGGTTTTATTGAATTTTGAGTATTCTTAAATTTGTTCGGCGTGAAATAGACTTCCCTTATGGTATCATTTTAATTTGACTGTATCAATAACATTCGAAGGCCTATTCCGTCGAATTCGGTTTCAGTCGATACAAATGTCCCATACTGTTTTATTAAGAAATAATGCCATATAATCTAATAAAATTGGAATCAATGCAGAGATTTGTTTGTTTAAGTCTCTCACTTTGTTCGTAATGAAGAATTCATTTTGTTTGGCTATATAATTAATCATTTAAAAATACGCACAAGTTTGTTTTTGTTTTTTTGTTTTTTTTCATTTTCAACACGTAGTTGGTTGCTCTTGCGACAGTTAATAACTCACGCAAAATTTGTCCATATATGAATAAATTGTTTAGAAAATAAGGACAGGTTTATTAATCTGCATGAAATTGTTACTTTAGCTTTGTAAGAACAAAATACGTGTAATAGCTATTGTTTTTTTTTGTTTAAATGTTTATTCATATTTCATGGTATACAGAATCCTGCAATATTTTTTGAAGTGTTTCTAACTTGCACCTAGAACCCTCAATATTCAAACCCATGACGATAATAAATAATTAATTGAATTAAATAAAGATAGGCCACCAGAGCAAAAAAAAAAAAAATCAAATAAAAATATATCTTTAATTTGACAATGATATTGCGTGACCTGTCTTAGACCCAAAAACAGCATGAATATTTAATAAAACATGCCATTGACATATAGATGTTAAAAGAACAACGGAGACAATTTCTGTCAACTTTCCCTTTCTCAATCGCAGGTGAATCAGGAGGGACCAGAGTTTTGATTACACACTTAATGCATATTTAATCAGGCGAAGCCGCCTGAGACCTTATTATTTTATAATATCATCGCGAATCTTAGCGTGATCTTGGGCGATTTAAGGTGCTGTCTTTTGCTTTTCAAACAGAAATACCTTCTTTCAAAATGAATTATGAAGAAATTGGATTTTTATTTATTTTCTTGAACTGTCAAATCTACACAATGATCAAAGATCATAATGAACCTGGATTTTGGATTTAATTAACACAAAAAGGCTATCTTTCTTCCGGCTCTGCAATCAAAAATGAGGAAATTTTCAATAAGCTTTATTCCAATAACAGATAATACAGGATTCTGTTTTGAGGCAGAAGAAAATTCGATAATTGATAGATACAAATGACTCGGTGGGTAATGAAGTCAAGGGTGTTGTTTGTGAATTTTTTATTTTAAATAAAAATTTGAAAATGATATTTAAAAAATCCAACTTAATTAATGATCATGGACATTTCTCTGACTTTTTGTAAGTTTAGTATAGAAAAACTGAATTTTAAGTAATATATATGTTTTCAGCAGAGAGAGAGAGAGAGAGATTGTATGTTGTTTATTGTCCCTCTCGAGAATTTTTCACTCATATGGAGTTGCCACCACTTGCCGTTGGAGGGCTATAAATTTTGTCCTATACTCGGCACTCAGGGCCATTGAGGAGGGAGGAATTTTTTTCTGTCAGCACCGGACCTCGGTTTTTACGGTCTTATCCGAAGCTTCGAACCCGCGACGTAAGGATCGACTCCTTACTTCGCAACTCTAGAGCAGACGCCCTAATCACTGCGCCACGCAGGCGACGAGAGAGAGAGAGAGAGAGAGAGAGAGAGAGAGAGAGAGAGAGAGAGAGAGAGAGAGAGTAAAGTTATTAAAACTGGTATTCAATAGATATAGTATTTCATTTCATTTTTTTAAAATGAATTGCTCGTAATTTCCGAATCTTGTAGAATCCTCAACACTGACATTCATAGAGAAAAAAAGATATGGGATTCTGTGCATAATGTAGCTTGATTGACTTTAAATTCCCGTGAGGCAAATCCATAGCAGGTCCAGAATAAAGCATTGGTGGGATTGACGGAGGGATACCCCCCCCCCCCCAGTAGGATAAAAGAGTGAATGGAGTTTTAGAATGCCGAAATAAAAATTTTCCTTTACAGATATTTTACCAGTCTCAAACGTGCATTATTGCTCAAGTCAAGTTTTTATGTTCTAATATTGGCGTAATATTTTAACCTGTTTGAATGATTAAGGAATTGTACAGACATACTGTTTTAGAGACCATATTATTTAATATATCTTATATATGAATGTCTAACGTCGATTTTTTAAATTTCTTTTCCTCAATATCAATATCAGTTAAGTATGTCCCATTTTTCTTTACTCAATCCTCTCTGCGCCATCAGATGCTTGAGGCGTCTTCCATTTTTCTTTTAATACATATTTTTTTACTCATTACCTCCAGAGCGGAATCTTTGATATAGAACTTTTTGACATGAAAGTTCATTATACATTTGTTTATGTTCAATGAAATACCGTTAGTTTAAACACAAATTATTTTCTTCATTGTATCGATGATTATTGGAAGGAAGGGAGGGGGGGGGGGTCATTGCAAAAAATGGAAGGTGTATAAGAACAAAACGCGTGTGTTTTTAGCCTGTAGGAACGATCAGGTCTTCACGTGAAAATAAGAAAATTGTTTATAAAATCTGCATGACTCTTGAATAAAAATATTTTTATTCAAACACATTCCATTAATTATATATTATTTTGATGCAATTACTAAAGTAGATTTTAGTTTTTTGCAAATTCTATGGTATTGGTTAACTTGTACGTAAACTGTAATAAAAAAGGAATCGTATCTTCTTTGCGCGTGTCGTTCGATCATTAATTCGAACGAACAATGGGCACCCCTATATTACATTAGAATTCTGTTGGGGTGGTTGGTCGATAGAATTAAAGAGATTACTGTTACTTGACCAAAGAAAATCATTTTTAACTGGCTTGTATCACGAGTTGTTGCGATTTTCCGTTGATATGCATGTGCAGATAATAAATGGATTTATACATGAAGTTTTTTTTTTTTCTTTTGTGTAACAATAATCATGCAGAAGGAATCAAATACCACTGAACCTTTTGTAGTTTAAAAGAATTTTTTTCATAATCTTCTTAATGCGATGGAAAAACAAGATATAGAAAAACTATGTGCGAGGGAAACGAGGATAGTTTACAATGCAACTCAAGCACTTTTCATTAAGTAAAAATAGTTGTTTTTTTTTTTACTTTTTTTTAAGAGCTTCTAGATATACAATGCTCTTATTTTCATCTTTAGTTTATTATTTACCAAATTTACTATTCTATAATTGTATTTTTGGCCACATATGATCGTATTATCTTTCATACTCTATAAATTTCAATACACTGTAAAAATAAATGATTACAGTTTCTATTTTAAATGATATTAGTCATCAAAGTAAAAAAAAAAAAAGAGTAAAAATCATCCTTAAAGATTTTGAAATTTTAAAGTATATGTACAGAGAAAAAAAATCAATTTAATTCAATTTATTAAACTCTAAAGAAAATAAATGAAAAAGACAATACAAACCTTTTCTTATGCATCGAAGAACTTTCACATAGTTCTGTCAAAATGATTCTATCCCACGTTGCTTTGCCTTTGGTCTTTCTTTCTTTCTCTCTTTCTACTAGAAATATCTCCTAATTTCTATTAGCTCCATATGTCAATGAACCAGAAAAAAGAGGACCCTTTCCTAATGTTAATTATGATGCAAATGTAAATACGAATTTATCTAAAGAAATACCCGTCCGGAACTCGGGGTTCCGCATCTGTCACTGAAATTCTAGAATTATAACTGCAAATTTTATTCATGCCCATCACTACCGCCACTTTTCTCTTATCTGAACGATATGCAATTTGATCAATATCCTACAATGGGTTAGTAAACAACTACCGAATTATATCACATCTTAATCAAGCTTTATAGCCGATTATATCTCCGAAAAGAACGTGTCAAAAATGAAATTTAAAATATTAAAGAAGTAGAATTAAAAAACCCAACAATCATCACTTAATTAGAAATTTAAACATCTTTTCCTTGTAAAGAATTTTTAAACAAAACAATTCTAAAACTCCATTTTTTTTCCTTTATTTTCTGTGTATCTATTATCTTGACAGTCGCCCCTCCCCTTAAGTTTAAAAGATCAAAATTGTCATTATTTGATTGTGAACACTTTATATCGCTAGAACGCTATTAAGCGGTATTATCTTGGGATAGAAAAGTAAACACTTATCTCAAGTTTTCGTGTCAGTTTAAAAAGGGCCTTAGAAATGGCACGCGCCAGAGTGTATGGTAACCCGGGAAACGCTTTGCGTGCATGGCAACGAGACCTTTTCCGAACCCGAAGATTCATATATCATTTTTGTCCACGTTTTACGACACTAATTAATACTTCAGGAATCATTTATTTCATTTTTTATCTCAACACTTCTGTACAATGGAGTGGCAAGCTTTTAGATTAGAACCCGAGTCCATGGGAAGAATCATATTTAGCCTTGAATTAACAAATTTTAATCCTTAAAATCAGAATTAGCGAGAATAAACGATAAGAAACATTTACAGCGAAAAAAGTTACTCTTTGTATCTAACACACTGTACATATTATTTTTTTCGTACGTATTTCAACAGGTTGTTTTTCAAAGGGGAGGCGGTGGGGTGGGGTGGGGGGGGGGGGGGAGTATTGATAAAGAAATATGAAAAAAATGTCATTGAACCTTTTGAATTAGAGATTTTCGAATTGATCAACTACTGAATTATATCACACCTTTATTAAGGTTTATAACCGACAATATCTCCCAAATGACAGTGTCAATTTAAAAAATTTAGAAGTTTGAAACTGCAGACCTGTACATTGAATGCAAAATTGTTTATTTATATGGAATGTACAATTTTTAATCTTGAACAAAAGAAACCGAATTAGTGAATTTCAAGATTCAATCCAATTGATTTTATACAAATGAATTCAGGCTTTAATTGCCCAGGGATTCCGTACGCATGCTGAAAATGTTCTCTTGTTTGTAAAGCACTTAATCCTACGTTCTATAACTAAATCACAGACTCGGTCTGTTTGCATGGGAACAGAAAAGTCTTTACACATGTAAATCAAAGAAGAAAATCTAAAAGTTTTATACAAGAAGCTTGCACGTCCATCACTATACGTGTACTTAACTTAAATATTGCAAGTACCCGGTTTCATGCGCTAAATTCAAATAATTTTTAAACTTTATAACATATGAAATAACATTAATGTTTCAGAGTTTAAAGAAGCGATGATGTATTTATAATTCTTTCCCATAACATAATGTATTATATTCTGGACTACTGTTTGCATTTATAGGTAGTCTTATTTTTATCTTCATAATCACGGCTTTTCACAGATAATTGTTAAACATAAAATGTACTTATCTCAAGTAAACGTGTCATTTTTATCTGAAAATGCAATTTCGGTGTTAGACCCGATGTCAAACGTGCCATTATTATTTGATAAATAATTATCACTTTCACTTAACTTAGCTACATTTTAAGAAATGAAAGAAAATTCCAAAATTGACTTATGTATTTACCTCAATTTTGGAGACCTTTGCAACACCTGTACTATTGTATATGTACTCGGCATACAGTCGATTCAGATGTAAATGATTACATTGTAAAAATTTATAATGTATCGTATACTTTACTGATATATGATTATCGATTCCAGTAAATAAAAAAAGCTATGTCATTAAATTAAAAAAAAAATTAATTTCTTGTGATTCAGAAATTCGACGCCACACAAAGTCAAGAGTCTGCCAAAAGCACTAAATACTTATCCAGCTATTCAAAAATCCTACGTAAAATTAATTTATCAAACTTAAACAGAAAAACAAAACAAAGCCAACAATATAAAAAAAGACGTTTTTATTAGTAGATATTTACATGTAATTCGTAGAAATAAACCCATTATTTAAGAAACTTAATAATACAGCATGCATTGTGGGCCTGGTTCCGTGGCAATAGCATGGAAATGACCAACTTTGTCACACATCATATAGCGGCCATTGGGGGCCAAAATTGTCATTAAAGAGGTATCCCGAAACTCCAAAACGAACGGAACAGGATCGGAGCTGTCCGCCTTAACAGTAGGATGTCCCCCGACTTGTAAATTGAGGCACCAATACTTTCCATTCTCACTTTTTAAACTATACCTTCCATCATTCATTTGATCTAAGACAATGACGCTGGGGTACGCTTTGGTGCATATGTACTCATCCTTGTTACTTCCGGGGACAGTTTTGATACCGATAAAACCAAACTCGGACCGGAAAACGATCACAGGCCGATTTAAAACCCGGATCTGGAACCCGTAGTCTTCGGCGTCTTCCGGGAGACTTGCGGCAAGATTTCCGGTTCCTTTGCTGACTAGTCGTTTCCCATTGGATCCTTTTATGCTTGCCCTTCCATTAGATAGCCAAATGATCTCGAACATATTCTTATCTGATACAGCATTCGTACTTGCTTCTATGCGGCCATCTTTCGCAACTCCCCAGAAAGTGCCATCGTATGTTTCAATGTACCATTTCCGTGATCCAATTTCGTATTCTAACTATTTAATGTAAAGATGGAAGAATTTAAAGCATAATAATGAAAGATGTACATGTTTATATTATCTCTTATTAACGATAAACCAAATAGCGTATACACTTTTTTTTTCTCTCTCTATAATTTATACATGTACATGTAGTCCACAGGCACTTGTTTCGGAGATAAATTTTTAACCCATAGTATACTAGTTATGTACTATGGGTTAAAAAGTTATTTCCGAAACAAATGTCTGTGATGTAGTCAGTATTGTTTGTTCTTTTATAACAAATCTTTTAATCTAAAAAATTAAAAACATTATATCTATTTTTGTTTGATTTGTTCTTTTTTCTATTATAATTTTGCAATCAATTTGATTTTGTCTTCTTTCACGAAATAAACTGTTCGTTTTACAATAAATTGCGATTTTTACTCAAGTAAATAATTTGTAAAATTCAAATAATGGGCATCAACATGATCAACGGAGTTTTGTTATTATGTTTTCGCGAAAATAAAGATTTTGCACCCCCCCCCCCCCCATTTATATTTAATAAATCATACCTGAAAGATTTCCGATTTAGTTGGGGCTTGAGTAATTTTCTTCAGCATGACCTCCATCCCCACGGACGCTGTTTTCCCCCCGGAGCCCACGATAATGACCTGGGGGTGACTCTCCTGAAGCCTGAAGAATTCCTCCTTCCTCAGGACTTTGTAGTTAGCCTTCAGAATTCCCGAGGGGCCGGTCACCGACAGGTACCTGTCGTCGTTGTCTTTGAAGGCTAACCCTTTCAACGTTTTATCCTCACTGAGATGAATTTCAATACCGAATAGTGTATCGTCATCGCATGTATCGACAAGCGATCCATCTTTACACACATATCGATTACTGGCAGTCTTGAATCGATATTTACCACAACTAAACTCCATCGTAAACAGGGCCTTAGGACCCCAGGCTTTGACCCCGATAAATCGAACTTGATCAGAGTCCGCTATCGCGTATTTCTTACCCAGCATGGAAAACAACGTGACTTGTGGATGCATGGCAAATGGAGTGTACCACAGGGAAAGGTCCGCCTCCGAGGCTTTCTTGGCAAGACAATTAATTTGATCCCCAGTACCCGAAAGAAAATATTTATATTTCCAACTTCTAAATGCCCAGCGGGCAGATCCATCGGTTGCGTATTCTAAAATGAATTTTTCATCTTCCCCGCGAGTTTTGGTTTCACAGGTTACTTTACCTAAGCGATCTACTGAGATATAATTTCTTGCATAGCTACGGATGTAGATGGATTCGTCGTCCTGAAATTCCACTGTCCACCTCTGTTTCTGACGGAGTGCCGCGCCACCAACACTGATCTTATTTCCGTAATTTTCTGCTGTAAGATATTTTTCTTCTATATTTACGATGCCAATAACCCATTCAAATGTATTACTTGAAGTCATTTCTTTGTTCTGTCATGACTTCATGATGCATGTATTGTGACGCAAAGTTTCTATTGTGACGTCACAATCGTTAAGAATTGAACGTCACTTGACCTTTTTTTTCGTGAGATCGAAACTTCATGGTGCATGCATTGTGACGTAAAAGTTTCTATCGTGACATCGCAATCGTTAAGAAAGGGGGGATCAATGTCGTTTGATTTTTTTGTTTGAAAGTAGATTCAAAACTGAAACATCATGCCTTATTGCCTATTATCGCTGTTAACATTGGCTCTGAAATTTTTTCTCGATTTTATAGAAAGGATCAATGTTCCGTTTGAAAAGGATCAACATGGATAAAATGTGTTAAATTTTTTATGTATTTTGAAGGGAAAAAATAAAAAAAAGATGAATAAAAGCAAATTCCATTACTGAAGGGAAAATACCTGGTATATATTTTCATTTCAAGGAGTTACCTCATTTATCGCTGCCAAAAAAAGTGGAATATCCTTTTTCTAACTTCTATCAACGGTGTACATTAATTTTAATATCGCATAATTGTCATATACAAACATAAATGAAAACTTCATACCTTCATACCTTATTGTAAATCTTGGAAATGAAAGAACAGTTATATAATATAGAGTCGAGATTTTATCTTTCCGAGGAAAATAAATTCCACCCCCAACACACATATTCCATGTTTGGGCAAGTTTCTTTAGGTTTTTTTTTTAATCAGAGTTTCAAATTTGTTACAGTTGAAGTTGAATCCCTTCACTAGAAAAAAAATCCTGGATGCATGTTTGAAAGTTAAAAAATACAATAAATGGGAGTACATGTAGCCTTGGAAAATTAAGAATTTTTTAACAAACTGAGTATTTACGGCTGATTTTTTTATGAGTTTTAAAGAACCACTCAATTCATGAAAATATTCTAATATGTCCCTGTTTCGAGAAAATAATTATAGAAGTTTTGATAAAATTAATCTTGTTTTAGCCACATGATAAAGGAGAGAGAATCACAGAATACATGTTGATTAAAATGAAATTCAATAGCGATAATGACAAATTTATTTAAAAGCAAGAGAATTTAAATGCAGAAAAAATATACATAAAACTCAGAAATAAAATCCATGACCATGGCCGATTACAATATGTGTTGCTATTTATCAGAAATACAGCATACATTTGGGGCATATTTCCGTTGCCGACGCGTAAAAATGGCCGACTTTGTCACAAACCATATATCGTTCATTAGGAGCTAATATTGTTATAGCGTTGGTATCCCGAAATTCTATAACAAAAGGCACCGGCTCGGCACTGTTAGCTTTGATTGTTGGATGGCCCCCAGTTTGCAGATTTATACACCAGTATTTTCCATTCTCACTTTGCAGACTATATCTTCCATCCTCCATTTGATTCAGAGTGATGACGCTTGGTGTCGGCTTGGTGCAAATGTACTCATCCTTATTACTTCCGGTGGCCGTTTTAATCCCAATAAATCCAAAATCACACCTGAGAACAACAACGGGACGATTCTGTATCCGGATCTGGAAACCCTCGTCTTCTACGTCTTCCGGAAGATTGGCGACAAGATTTCCGGTCCCTTTACTAACGAGACGTTTACCGTTTGGTCCTTTAATGCTGACTTTCCCATTGGATAACCATATAATCTCAAACAGCGTATCCTCTGACACGGATTTAGAATTCGTGTTCAATTGGCCGTTTGGTCCAACTCCCCAGAATGTTCCATCGTAGGTTTCGATTGACCATTTCTTCTTTTTGCTTTCATATTCAAGCTGTTGAATACAGAATAATTTATTTAAATGAATGTCTTCAGATGCATATTTGAATTGTCATTAGTTACCACCACCCCAACCCGTTTACTTATTCACGGGCTTGCAGAGAAAACCCTGTATTAAATCATAAATGCGCTGATGTAAAGGATTAAAGATTTATTCACAACGATTTAACTTATTCCAAATCATTACTTAAGTCGAACCATCAGAATTTCGAAGATTTGATAAACCACAATCTGACGTTTGCAATACAAAGCGAATCTACAAAACGCAAAATGAATCTTTCTGGTGAATTAAGGAGTTTGTCACAATCTCTATAAAATGCTGAACATCTATCATATAATGACCACATTTTATTTATTTAAATAAATTTTATTTAAGTAATAAAATACTTTCTTTGTTAGTTCGGAAATAAATGTCGCAGCTAATGCAGAAAAAATACATAACCCGCGTATGTATTTTTGTTCCTGCAATAGCTGCGACATTAATTCCCATATTAACAAACAAAGAAAGACATTTTATTGCTTATATTTACCTCTGTATGAAAAAAATATATTCAAAGTAAAATTAAATACGGTAAATATTGTACATTAAATGAAAATGTCAAATGTTGCATGCGTAACTGATGGAACAGCCATTCTTCAAGAAATATATGCACATGGCTTGCTTAATGTTGTTTGAACACTGCTTAATTGCAATAGCCTTCTTGAGAAGAAAAATATTCATTGGATGTAAATATGACAATACAATTGTCTAGTATGATATTTGTTCTTTAACGCATGTACCAAAAACGTTGGGAAATATGAAAGCCCATTGAGCTCATTTTCGTAGAATAAAAAAATGTTGGAATTTCGGTAGTAATGTTAATTAGCTATAAATAGAGAGTAAATTTTAGAGCCGTTGATTTTGAAATATTTTATTGGCGAAATTGGTACCAAGTGTGAGGACTTTCATACCTTTATCTTTTTTAACACCTCAAATTTTTGTAAGTTAAATTAAAGCGATCTAAGTAAAGGCCTGTGGTTATAACGTACGCGAAGGTAAGGCGTTTTAAAGCAAAAGATATTTTTTTAAGATATGCATGAAAATAAGCTGAATGGGCTTTTGTTAAGACGCATGAATCTATTGGTAAATATTTTAGACTTTTTAAAAGTTGAAATGATGGAAATATAAATAAAAATTAATTTTTAAATAATTTAAAGAATGTTGATGTAAATTCCTATACTACTTGCCACCAATTATAAAAATCAATACAATTCTATCACTTTTTGGTCATTGTAGGAATAAAATAAATCAATTTCATTTGCCTGATATTGTTCCTTTTCTTAAACGTGTATTTAAATCAGATTAAAATTTTATTTTCAGGATAAAAAAAAGATCTGTATAAGAAATAGGTCATTGACATCAAATGTAATGACCTCTGAAATAATTATCAATCTTGCACTTGTCAGGCAAACGCATTCAAGGCCACGCCAATTTAATTTCTTGTTCATCAGAAAAGTACGAACAGACGAGCGATTAAATATTTTTTGTAGGCAAAATTTTTCGGCAGAACGTGAAAAATGTGCATGTATTGAGTGGGCAATTATGTTTTCCATCTTTTTTCCTAATCTGTAGAGTTTGCACATTTAAAAAACGGATACACATGTACCGGGTAGAATGAGATGAAAAATAAGCACAGGATTTCCTGGGTGCAGGGAATTTAAACACATACAGCGATGTACTATTTGTAAAGGTTTGTTAAAATACGACGAGTAAGAAATTAAATTGGTGTGGTTTACTTACTATCCTCACATATTTATTTTAAATTCATTCTATTTTTTTATCCCTTTTTTGGTAATGTCCTCTACAAATTGTAAAGGTTTGTTAAAATACGACGAGTAAGAAATTAAATTGGTGTGGTTCACTTACTATCCTCAAAAATTTTTTTCCCTTTTTTTTACAAAAATTTGAATTTTTCAATTAAAATTTGTATATGACAATTAATTGTCATATACAAATTTTAATTGAAATTCAAATTTTTGTAGAAGGTATATTTTGCACAAACTTTTAAGAGAGTATATACTTGCATATTTTAAACAAGATATTATAAACTGTAGTACCTCATGTTTTTTATTGAATTAATAAATTAAGATCTAGACATACCTGAAAAATTTCTGAGTTTGTCGGGTCTTGAATTAATTTTTTCATCATGACCTCCATTCCTACGGTCGCCATTTTGCCTCCAGGTCCCACGATGCTCACTTGGGGGTGACTTTGTTGCAGCCGAAATAGACCCTCCCGTTTCAGGTTCTTCTGGAAACTCTTGAGAATTCCCGTCGGACCACTTGTTGACAGAAATTTTCCCTCGTTGTCTTTAAATGCTAGACCTTGGAATTTTCTATCATCGATTTGATGAATCTCTATTCCAAATACCGTGTCTTTTCCGTGTGTTTGGACCAAGGATCCATCTTTACATAAGTATCGGTTATCTGGAGTTTTGATTTGATATTTACCACAGTAAAATTCCATCGTAAATAGAGCATGCGCACCCCAAGCTTTATCACCCCCAATCTGCACATTCTTAGAGTCGGCTAGTGCAAATTTCTTACTAAACATGGCAAAGAGTGTAACTTGCGGATGCATCGCAAAAGGGACAGTCCACAAAGACAGATCCTCTTCAGTCGCCTTCTTTGCGAGACAGTCTATTTTTTCATCCATGCCAGCTAAAAATTGTTTCAGTTTCTTATTTTGGAATGCCCAGCGCGCGGACCCATCAGTGGCGTACGTCAAAGAGAACTGTTGTTCTTCTCCACGCTCTTTTGCATCACATGTTACATTACCAAGGCGATCGACAGAAATGTAATTTCTGGAGTAACTTCGAATGTAAACAGTTTCATCCTCATGGAACTCAATCGTCCACATTTGTTTCTGGCGGAGGGCCGTCCCGCTCGCATTGACCTTATTTCCATATCCATCCGCGGTGAGATACTTCTCTTGTACGTTTATAAGACCGACCTTCCATTCGAAAACATTTTCAGAACTCATGCTTATGATGTTTTAGCTAAATTCCATGTGAACAATCGGTATTGTGACGTCACCACACTTCACTTTATAATGTATTATGACGTTTTGTGTCTGTGACGTCACTTTTACAAAGAATCGTAATCCATGACTGTGTACATGTACACAATTTACTTACAACATACAAATTACGTGCATTTGCTAGTTTGCTGTTTTGCTCGAATAGAATGCTTCCATCAGTAATATTGAGGTATAAATGAATATTATTAATTGATTAATATTCTTTTCTTTTTAAATATTATTTTTGTTTCATTTAAAACGGTTGCCAGCAAGTCAAAAATATGTACAATATATAGTAAAGTGTAATGATATCTAAATTCTCTGTATGTACGTAACACTTTAAATTTTGTATATCGGGAGTATTTCTCACATATACATGTAACTTTTTAATCGTAAAACAATGCATCAGTTCCTCATTAAAATGTGCCAGTTAAGTTATCTACAGTTAACTTAATTCTATGGGTATGCAATTTTTAAAATTTTATGACATTCATCGCCCATTATGACATTTTTAAATGTTTACATATTCAAGACAAATGGGCAAATATTTTGTATCAAGCAAAGAAATTATGTACGGCACCGTAGAAAATGTGTGCGTGTGGGAGGGGGAGGGGGAGGACGAGCAGAAAACCCCCAAAATCTTCCCAAATTCGCAAATCCAAGCCTCTCCCTGCGTATTTAGGGCCTGATGGATCAACTATCAAGCAGGTATACAAGTAACCTGAAATACGCATCATTCAAATGATTTACAAACTTTATCGATCAGATAAATATTGTCAGGAAATTTACCAGTTTATAATCTTTTCCCCTCCTCTGAGCCCCCCCCCCCGTTCTGTAATTAACAATTAACACCGCCCCTTTAATATAAAATTTATGAGATTTTAAATGATCATTCCACAATCCGTGCTTGATTTATACACCTCATATTTGAATCAATTCATTCTTCACTGTACCTTTCAAACTCTTTAATAAAATGCTCTCTCGGTGTTTGCTCATTTCAACCAATAAAAACACTTTAAAGTCTGCCCACTTTGCTTCAGATAAAACTCTCGAGGTTAGCTAAGCGTTTAGTATCCCGCCATCTGTCAGAGTATTTAACAGGAACTTTGGCCATATGCGACAAGTTCAGTATAAATCGATCTGCTTCTTCCGCGTGTTCATGATAAGGAGTTTTAATTTCAATTAATTTTATAGAAATATTTGTTAAAAATTCAACCAGTTAGATTTTATGCGCGATAATATGGCATTTCAAGAAGCCGCGCTTGCTTAAAAAGTGTATCAACCACAAAATAGCAGAAATAGCCCGAATGACAAGTGGGGTTTGCATAAAATAAAATTTTAAAATCAGGAGAACATAGGTAACATTATATGTCTTTTATTGTTAAAAAGATACAATTTAAATCTATGAGATAGTTTTCAATAAAATTTGACAATATTTCCAACGTTGTATTATTCATTCAGAAGATAACGGGTAAAGATAATAATTAAAAAATGAATTAATGAATAAATAGATAAATAAAATATATCATATGTAAACTATCTACACAAAATAGCTATTAAGTTTTTCTTGGTAAACTTTACACCAAAAAAAAAAAAAAAAAAAAAAATTGCAAGAGTCAATTTCATATTTTTATCCGTTGTACTGTTGAGTATATTTTTTTGTTTTGTAGTTCCTACGCGATTAGCTTCGCCCTTTATGCAAATTATACCACGTTTACCACTTTCGTTGATGCCCTGACATACTATACTAACTAGACAGTGATTCCTTAAAGATATTCAGCGCAAAAACAAGAAAAATTATCCTCCCTTTGAAAAAATCACTTCTTACTCTTTCGTTTCAGGAAATTGTTTGCTTCATTCATTGAAGATGTATCAATGTTGAGTGATCAAATAGTCCTGTACGATGTTTTACAAATTTCAATTTACTTTTATTTGAGCAGTCCCTGAGCGCCTTTAATAGTAAATCTTGAAACAAAATCGAAGGATATCATCTACGAGATGGTGTAAATGAAACTAAGCGAACCAGGGAAGGGGCAGTAACTCTAAGAATCAATATTTTCAACAATCATCATGATCATAGTTTATAGATATCAAAAATCTGCAGTGAACAATAATTCTGTTTTAATTTCATTTCACAATCCGTCCAAAGTTTACTTCGAAAAAACTCTGATTGAACACAGAAATATCCTAATGCAGCATTAATATTAATATTCAATTTAAAAAAAAAAAAAGACTGGATTGTTTAGATTTTTATTAACAAACATTTAATTCCGTTAACAAATAGAGTCAAACAAACAATGTAATTCACAAGTCATTTTCAGGGACTAACAATAAATTAAGGGGAACCATACATATAAACACAAAACACCATGCAGTCAGTGTATAGAAAATCTCATTAGTTTCAAAACACTTTACACACATTAATATTTCAAGTGAACACTTTAAAACATAAGATATTAAGTGTAACGTCGTATTTGTGAGCTAAACTTTCAGCATATTAGAGATAATCATTTACTAAATGCATTAATACTGAATCAAAAAATATACAATTTATATATAATGTTGACCTAAGTACTATTTTCAACATGACTGACGACTTCCATCTGACTTATACAAACTGATGATTATATTGCAGCAAATTTAATGGTGGCTCATACATGTACATGTATATACTGGGGGGAAAACCCACTTGGTTGTTTAACACTGTACAAATTTACCAGTGGAAGCCCACTCTTCACCCCCCCCCCCCCCCCCCTTCACTCTACTGTATACATGTAAGAACAGGATAATGCCCCTTGAAAGTGATTAGGGTTAATAAATAATTTCTGACTTCCATAAAACTACATCTTCGCCAATTTTTTACATGAACACTATACTGCTGAGATGAAGTCTATAAAAACTATGCATTAAAGACACATACATGAAAGTTTAGCTGATAAGTACATTAAAATTTTAAGAGAAATACTACAAAATCAGGTAAAATTTCAATATCACATTTCTGGGAGATAGTTTAAAGTGATACATGAATTTCTCTATTCTCTTCTTCTGTTGAGCATCTTTTTCTAACTGTAAGAGCTAAGGATCGATGTTTTAAAAATCATTACCAATATTGTAATGTGGAAATGATACAATATTGTAGAGTACATGGAAAAACTTTCATAAATTGGGATTTTTATCAACATTGTAATGTAACTTTGTTATCAATATTGTATTTTGGTATTGCTGTCAAAATTGTTTTAAGTAAAATTGTTAAGAATATTTTGAATACTGTGATTTGGAATTGTTAAAAATATTGTGATTAACTTTTTAACCAATTTTATATTGTAATTAACATTTTAATCTTTATTATAATGTGACATTGCTGTCAATATTGTTAGATGAAATTTTTAGCAATATTTTAAATTACTGTATGATATTTAACAATACTTTGATTTGACAAACATTAACAATATTCTAAATTACTATTGTTGATACATGTAATACTATGATTTGGCATTTTATCCATACATGTATTGTAATCAACTTTTTCACCAATATTGTAATTAAACTTTTAATCAGTATTGTAATGTGGTGATGTTATCAACAAGGTACTGTGACAATTTTTTTTATGATTAATAAAATACATATTAACAAAAAGGTGCATTACTTAACAGATATATGTTTGTTGATAAAAAAATATATTTGAGGCCATTTTTAAAATAATGTTTGCTTGCCCTCTCCCAACTCAAACCCAAAATTATTGGGTTGGTAGGTAGGAGGGAAAACCTTTTTTCAGAAAATATCAACATGTGTAAAAATGTTTAAAAAAAAAAAAAACGAAAGAAAGTTTGGAGTCAGGCCATTTTTTTCATTCGGACGACAGAGCACAAATTTTAATTTTTAACACTTAATTCTGTTACTTCTAAGAATTGCACCAATTAAAACTAATAATATAAATAAAAGATATACATGTACATAAAAAGATAGTGTTAATCATTACAATACATATATATTCATACATTTCTGCCTCAAAAAATTTATACCTAAACCATGTGTCATGTTGCATGTACAGTGTTTGTGCATGAAATAAATTAAAATGAGTCTACTCTAATTACACTTTAAACTACAAAAAAGGAAAAAAAATCTAACCGTAAGATACTTACAAATATTGCCAGGGATGTATGAACATATTAATCGTTCAAGAAAATAATGTAATGATCAAATAGGACAGGAAGGTTATAAGTTGCAAATTTCAAAATAAAAGAGAAAAAAAACATTTACTTTACCTTAAACAAAATAAAACATAAGGTCAAATTTCACAATAAGATAACTTGGGTTGGTCATATCATAAGGTCAAAATTCATGATAAGATAACTACATTGTATTTTATCACCTCAATATAGAGAACTTGAGCTGAACATATCAAAAGGTCAAAGTTCACAATAAGATAACTATTTTATATCACCTCAGTATAGAGAACTGCAGCTGATCATATCATTAGGTCAAAGTTCACTATAAGATATCTATGATTATCACCTCCACATGGAGAACTGTGGTTGGTCCTTTGAGTTAGAGGTAGCCTCTTCCTGGTCCGCCAGGACATCGCCCGTCACCGCCGCATGGATGAACGGGTCACTGTTGTATGCATACGCTGATTCGGGGCGACTGTCTGAAGCCTGGTCAAAGGAAACAAAGGGTCATAGGAATAAATAAAAAACTTATAACAGTGTGCAAATGTCAATTAAAATACATGTTCATAGGAATAAATAAATTTGATAAAGGTGTGCAAAGGTCAAATGAAACATAGGTTCATAAGAATAAATAATTACTTTTAAAAATTTTTCTTGGGGTCATGATTAGACTATTTTGCTAGAAAATCACATTTTGGGTCAAACTTTCAATTTTTATCAAAATTTGTAGCATTATTATTTATAATTTTTTTAAATAATTGTGTAAGATCCTCCAATAAAGCTTTTTTATACCTTATAATCAGAAATAGATGTATGTAAAATTCAATAAGACCATCTTTATAAAATTCTTTAACATTCCAGGTCATTATATTTTTTTTTCTTTTTCCTCTTACCGCGTCAACAAAAATTTTAAAACTGTCTGGAAAAAAGATTTTCCCACCTACCTACCGACCCAATAATTTTACCCTGAGTAGGGAGAGGGCAAGCAAACATTATTTTAAAGATGGCTTAAATATATCAAAATGAAAATTTAAAAAATTACATCAGTAAAAAAAATTAATTTCTGAATACGAAATCCCTAAGCACTTGCCATTTTAATACTTCTTCTGGGCTGACTGTCATGTACAGCTGGACCTCCTGGAACCTTTAAAATTAAAATTAAAATTAATTAACAGATATTTCTCAACAATTCTTCATCTACAAAAGTAAATTCCCAAGAACCCATGTTTTTTCCTACAAGTACTGATGTATAACCATCAAAATTTGACCCAAAGAAAATATTTTATTTCACAGTATAATTTTTTTCTATATACCTTTTTAATGACACTTTTCTCAATGAGCTCCCATCTCGGTGTTCTTTCTAATCCCAACGCCGCAAAGTGAGGCCAGACTTTGTCTGAAGCCGAGGCAAAGTCCTTTGGTGTTCTATATTTAACAGAAATTTTTAAATGTCGTATTTTTTCTTTTTTGAAAAAAAAAATTACTCTTGGATTCTGTTAAATCCACTGCATTGTCCATCTCTAATACACAAATATGTATTTATCAATATTTATTCACCTGGAACTACAATAAAAGTTTGTTTTTACTATAAACAATTGTTATTATGAACTATCAATTATGAGTTATCAATATGAGAAAAAAAATGAACTGTATAAAAAAAATGGGTAATTTTTTTCCCTTCACAACAAAGTTTAAGGGGATATAGTAATGGGCTTGTCTGCTTATGTGTGTGTGAGTAAATGAGCATGTGCGTAACATCCATTAATTTATGCAAATATTGGGATCCATGCTCTCTTTTGTCAGAATATGCTCAGCTTTGCGTTGCCCTTGTTTTCTTTTATATCATTATTTGGAGTGGAAAAGACACGAAAGCTCAGTAAAGTTTGTTTTGCTTGTTATTTTGAATGCAGTTTTATATCTAGTCTACTAAATCATTAATTTAGTCTTTAATTGCATGTGGTAAGAGTCTGTCTAAAACAAAAATTATTTTCCAACAGATTTTACCTGTCCTCTGAGTCTGGAATTTCTGGATTGGCTCCATTTTCTAAAAGCACCATGACAACCTAAAACATAGCACCATAACAACCTAAAACAGAGCATCATGACAATCTGTAAAAATAATTCCATGACGTTTCTCCACAAAATAAGCATGCTTGTAAAAAACATCTTGAGAGTATTGCATAAGAAATAATAGTTCTCTATTGGTTTTTCAATCAAAGATGAACAATCTTACGCAAACTTGATCTTTTGCTCTTCATAAACTAAAGACCCACATGCAATTTGTATATATACCCATTCAAATAAGCATAAGCTCACATATTCACAAAATCAGGCCATTAACAGCAGAGCTGTGGAAAATTGCCGGTCATGCCGGCAAGACCGGCAAAAAATGCCTGTGACCGGTAAAAATGCTATTGATGTCGGTCCAAATGACCGACCTCTTTCTTTGTTCAAAGTATTTGTTTTTCCATTTTGATTTAGGCCTATCATCAGCGCACTTCCCAGCTTAATTTTCGAACCTTATATACGATTGCGCAATACTTTCTCTTTTCACGAGATCTAGGCTATAGGAAATGAAAGCGAAACCAGCATTGTCCATGTTGTCTGGAGTGACCTTCTAAATTTACAAAAGGGGCAGAATTAGGTAGTTAACATAAAAAAAAGATTAAGACGGGCTAAATACCTGGGTATTTAAAACATTTTGACCAAAAATTCAAACACAGATGAGTAAAGCGGTAAACCTAGTACTTCCGTTGTTCCGACTTTCCCAGATTTCGTTTTTTCATCGATCATGTTCATGATGTTGGTATCTTTTTTTATCGATGCACAGAATTTCTTAGACTCATTTTCCAGGTAAAATATAATTCCCAAATGCATTAATGTTTTTAAAAAATAACGTTTACTATGAAGAATTATCATTGTCACCTGCCCAAAAGTGATGTAATCTAGTATTGTTA